>NC_064639.1:538655469-538842969 GCF_023864345.2 Schistocerca serialis cubense
ATCAGTTGACTGTTTAGACTGATAAGTTATAAAGTCATGCAGTTTCTTTAGCTTTGGAATTCTCGATGACCTTCATATTTGCTACAGTTGCTCATTATCATTAACTGAATCGTCTGGACTTGTTTTGTCATTGCTGCTAGTATCCATTGAACTACTACTTGATGTTAAACTCTCAGGTTCAGGTTCAATTTCTTCTAATTCAGTTGTAGTTACTTCATCTTGCTTCTTCTCTCTCAGTGGGAGAAACAGTCGGCTTGGTTCCCTCTTTACACTGATTCGAATTATCTTCATCAAAACTCACATCTCTCGTTTTTATGATTCTCTGACAGTCAGGTTCAAAAAGTCTGTATATTTTTGGAATCTTAGCAGTATCCTACCAAAATACACTGAACACTTTTTTGTCCCATTTTCGTCTGTTGTTTCTTGGAGTGTGAGCATATGCCTTACTTCCAAATATTGTAAGATGCTTAAGATTCGGCTTTTTGTTTGTCCTAGTTTCCTCTGGGGTCTTGTTCTTTAGTGTATTAGTCAGGGACATGTTAATAAAATACACTGCAGTGTAGACTGCTTCTGCCAAGAATTTATTTGGCAAATTTACTCCAAAGAGCAGGCATCTTGCTTTTTCTACTATTGTATGTTTGTAACGCTCAGCCACTCCGTTTTGTTCTGGTGTATATGGTGCTGTAGTCTGATGTCTCATTCCTTCCTTTCTGAAAAATGTTATCAGATTATCATTCACATATTCTGTGCCATTATTGGTGCATAGAGTGCAGATTCTTTTTCCAGTTCGCCTTTCAAAAATGGTTCGGATGGCTCTGAATACTATGGGACTTAACATCTGAGGTCATCAGTCCCCTAGACTGAGAGCCACTTAAATCTAACTAACCTAATGACATCACACACATCCATGCCCAAGGCAGGATTCGAACCTGCGACCGTAGCAGCAGGGCGGTTCCGGACTGAAACGCCTAGAACCAGGGGGGGTCACAACGGCTGGCTTGCCATTATACTAGATTTTTGAAGTCTCGTATCAGTTGTGCTACTTGATGTTTATTTCTGAGGAAATATACAAACACTTTCCTGGAATAATCATCAATTAGAGTAACTAAGTATTTGGCTCCTCCAATTGATCTAGTTTCCATCGGCCCACACAAATCTGAGTGAACTGGCTCGAGAATTTCTATGGCTCTTGAGCTAAACCGTGCGAAAGGAAGTCTTGTTTGTTTTCCCTCTGAGCAAATCGCACATGGAGTATTTATTGTTCCCTTATATGAAATTCCACTAGCCAGGCCATTTCAAAGTTCATCCATAGCTTCAGAATGCAGATGACCTAGTCTTTCATGCCACAAGCCTGCACTATTTACCTGCAATACCGATTTTGCTTCAAATTTTCGATTATAAGGTTGGTCTAGTCGATACATTCCGTTTGCTAATGACGCACTAGCAACCATATTTTTGCATGTGTCGTAAATACGACAACCTTGCTTGTCAAATAAAATCGAATGAACTTTTTCTGCTACTTTACTAACAGACAATAGATATGTGCTTAGCTGAGGCACATACTGAATATCCTCTACTTTGATTCTAGCTTTTTTGTTACCCGTGAGAACATCTACAAACGAAAATCCTATACCTTTTATGGGTAAGTTTTCATTATTTGCTATTAAAAGTTGCGAGCCTGTCAATGCTTCAACACTACTTTCATTACAAGGATATTTAGACATGTGCACTGAGTCTACGTGCCATTCTGTCTGTGTATCTTTACCTGCAGCTGCTGTTGTGAGAAACGTCTGGTAGCTGGCTGTCGTGGCCGATGTTTTTTCGTCGTTTTTCTTCTTGCTGCGACAATTTTTAGCCAGATGATCATACTTGTTGCAGTTATAGAACCTGGGACCCTTTTTGAATATTACACTACTGGCCATTAAAATTGCTACATGAAGAAGATGACAAACGGATATTCATTGGACAAATTTATTATACTAGAACTGACATGTGATTGATTACATTTTCACGCAATTTGGGTGCATAGATCCTGAGAAATCAGTACCCAGAATAACACTCTTGGCCATAAAACAGTCTTGATACGACTGGGCATTGAGTCAAGCAGCGCTTGGATGGCATGTACAGGTACAGCTGCCCATGCAGCTTCAACACGTTACCACAGTTCATCAGGAGTAGTGACGTGTATGGTGACGAGTCAGTTGCTCGGCCACCAATGACTAGACGTTTTCAATTGGTGAGAGATCTGGAGAATGTGCTGGCCAGGGCAGCAGTCGAACATTTTCCGTATCCAGAAAGGCCCATACAGGACCTGCAACATGCGGTCGTGCATTATCCTGCTGAAATGTAGAGTTTCGCAGAGATTGAATGAAGGGTAGAGCCACAGGTCGTAACACATCTGAAATGTCACGTCCACTGTTCAAAGTGCTGTCAATGCTAACAAGAGGTAACCGAGCCGTGTAACCAATGGCACCCCATACCATCACGTCGGGTGTTACGCCATTATGGCGATGACGAATACACACTTCCAGTGTGTGTTCGCCGCGATGTCGCCAAACACGGATGCGACCATCATGATGCTGTAAACAGAACCTGGAATCATCGGAAAAAATGAGATTTTGCCATTCGTGCACCCAGGTTCGTCGATGAGCACACCATCGCAGGTGCTCCTGTCTGTGATGCAGCGTCAAGGGTAACTGCATCCATGGTCTCCGAGCTGATAGTCCATGCTGCTGCAAACGTCGTCGAACTGTTCGTGCAGATGTTTGTTGTCTTGCAAACGTCCCCATCTGTTGATTCAGGGATCGAGACGTGGCTGCACGATCCGTTACAGCCATGCGGATAAGGTGCCTGTCATCTCGACTGCACGGCGTTCCGTATTACCCTCCTGAACCCACCGATTCCATATTCTGCTGACAGTCATTGCATCTCGACCAACGCGAGCAGCAATGTCGCGATACGATAAACCGCAATCGCGATAAGCTACAATCCGACCTTTATCAAAGTCGGAAACGTGATGGTATGTATTTCTCCTCCTTACAAGACGCATCACAACAACGTTTCACCAGGCAACGCCGGTCAACTCCTGTTTGTGTATGAGAAATCGGTTGGAAACGTTCCTCACGTCAGCACGTTGTATGTGTCGCCACCGGTGCCAACCATGTAAGAATGCTCTGAAAAGCTAATCATTTGCATATCACAGCATCTTCTTCCTGTCAGTTAAATTTCGCGTCTGTAGCACGTCATCTTCGTGGTGTAGCAATTTTTAATGGCCATTAGTGTACATTGTTATTTATTGTTGACTCGCAGAGCAACATAGCTAATCGATTGTTTATTACAAGCTTCATCGTATATTTCTTGCAGTAATTTTTTTTATTTTATTTTATTTTATTTTTTATTTATTATTTATTTATTTTTTGAGTCTCCTGTGATCGGCATGTTTGAATTTTCTAAGCTCATAAACAGAGGCTTATATCCGTCTTGTAACCCTGCAAGCAGAACATACCTAATCCATTCTCCTTTAACTTCAAAATTCAATCCATTTAATTTTTGTGACGCGGAAATTATCTTTGACACATATTCTTCTACTGACGAACAATTCTCCAGTCTGGTTGACAGTAATGTTTTTAATAACCCTATCCTTCTGAAGAGACCAGAATCTTCTTAGTCTTGCTTTAGCTTGTCCCACGCTTCTTTTGCTGAAGATGTATCTTGCAAGTGAACGTATATCGACAGATAGACGAAGAGTATAATTTTGGCTCTTGCTGTACAAACTTTAGTTGCATCCTGCACTTCACCACTGACGCATCCCCACAATTGTTCGTGTTCTAAATCTGTTCGCATGGCGAACTGCCAGGTACTGCAGTTTTCTCTTAACATAAGTTTTTCGATCGTAGGCAGTGAATTGGTATTTACTGGCACCATGATTTTAGCGATTACGTCGTACCAAATTACCGCGCGCTGCTGCTAATATTCCCGAACCCGTGATCTCATAATTTTTTTTAGAATATTACACTGATTTATAATTCTGGGCCCATAACCTGTTAGCAAAGTAATTTACGCCTGGTTTCTGATTGGAACATTTTATTAATACATTAAGCAAGCTACATGAATTATACACATCAAGCTCAATACACGGAATAAAATAAATCATAGCATCCGTAGTTGCCCATAGCAACACAAAAAATATTCACACCAGGGAAGCATAGATTCTAAAATCCCACAAATTTGCACCTGCTCCCCATTATTTCGCCTATCATTTGCTGGACAGCGCCACCTCGCAGCACCTCCGCTCCTGTCATTACCACAGTACACGCCAATTCTGTTAAAGTTTACATTCTGCCGCTGTTCTGCATTATTTAGCGGTCTGACATTACGATTTGTATGCTCCTCCTCATGAAATAGCTTCTCAACTCTCTCCAAACAACTAATGAGTTTATGAACGTCATCCCTCGAATCTGCAATAATTTTGTTTCGTCTGTTCATGGGCAATTTACTTTCCAGGCCTATAACAATTTGTTCGCGCTCGACTTAATTTTTTAAATATGACAAATCTGTCACCCACTTTAACGCAAGCTTTTCTACGCCTTCCTTTCTGGGATTAAATTTTTCCGCAGCCCAGAAGCTACTTAGCAACTTCATTTGTTTTGGCTTGCCACAGTATTCTTTAAAAAACGCCTCTTTAAATTTATCTAGACCATCGTACTGTTAAATAGCGATAATTCCCCACGCTCTAGCCTCTCCTAAGAATTTAGAAGTAATATACCAAATTTTTTGGTCTGCCTGGCCACAAACTAGGTAGAACACCTTCAAAGTCATTCCAAAATTCCTTTGGATATACATTTCCTGTTGGATCAAAATGTAAAAACTCACTGTTAGTGACATATGATATTTCAGACGATTCTACCACAAAACTACATCCAGTACTGTTAGTCCAATGTCTGAGGTTAGTCTACTGCTATGCTCATCCAACTTATCTTCAACCTCTTCTACCTGGTTAAGTAAGCTGAAAAACATTTTCTACAGATACACCCACTCGGTTAGACACACTTTTTACATCATTCATACATTTGGCATATTCAGAACTGATTTTATTGTGTAACAATTTGTGATCATTTACACATATAGACACTACCGCCACTGTTTTGACCTCTACTTTCTGCACACATTTTTTTGTTAAGACTACTCTTTGTTTGATTCCTACAGCAACTTTTTTCAAGGTATCTGATAATTCACTTTTTATAATTTTAATGGATTGTTGGCAGTTATTGTCAGCTTGAGAAATTTTGCCATCCGCTTTACTTTCTAACGAATTCAAATCACTTTTCCACATTCCTTTTAAAACAGCAGTCTGCTTTGCCAGGTTTTCATCAAGTTTACTAATTTTCTGGCCAAATGTTCAGCCAAATTAGTATTTTTATAGAACCCATGCATGCTGCAAAAATTTCTTGCATACTTCCAGATTCTATTTTCTGCAGTACTGTTTCCTGTTTACCTTGTTCCACTAGTATTGTACGAAATTAGGTATCCACATTTGACACATTTGATTCACTAATACTTTCAACACTGTCATTAAACAATTGATTGTTACCAGTTTCATGCTAAAGGTCCTTTCAGGATTTTCATGATCCCCACTAGTTACATTAACTGAATCCTTAATACAGATTCTACTCCACTGTCCGTAAATAACTCAGAAATATCTTCAAAAACCTTCTCTTTTACCTTAACATCTACTCATTCTCTCTGTTCCGGTGTGCTAGTTTGTGAAGCACTTACAGTGAATGAGAGTTCTTCCTCTTTTACCGTATTTACAAAATCTTTATCACTTTCTGTGTTAAACACAAAACAAATGTAACAAACAAGTTGGCAGCGCTGCTCTGCCGTACTGCTGCTCGTTGATACCGCTATGACGCCGTCTGCTGCTTCGATTTGCCCTCGTTGTTATTGTGACTGTTTAACATCTTCTCCTTTCTGGTAAGTCTCTTGGACATCTTGAAACGGGTTCATTCAAAATTCCACATGTACCGTTTTAATAACTTTTTCAATATCGTTCACTATATGATTTTTCATAAAATTTCTCTCAGCCACGGATTCAATGTACGACGGCTTTTTAACTGTTTTCCCGGCTGATGCACCAGGTGCCCATCGCGTAATCCCCACTGCATGCCCTTTTTACTTTATATGCAGTTTATATGGCATAATATTTTAATTAATTTTATATTGCTTATTTTTTTGAGCACGACAGATAAAATACGATTCTCACTATTAGTTTCTGCAGTTGAAAATATTTTAACTTTATGCACTTTGACTTATTATGTGGGGATGTGCACAACACTGAAAGATTTCCTGCTGTGGACGTACGATCTTTAATTTGCAACTATTTTTATATAACATTGATCTGGCTTGTTCGATATTGAACATGGTATCATTACTCTAACTAATTATGGAATAAAAAACATGCACTTCACTACTTTCATATATTGAGTCCAGTGAGAATTACTCTTAATTACTTGTACGGAAGTTACAATATGTTATGTTCGCTAAGCGTAAAAGCTGCAATGGATATTTTTTATATATATGAACACAACACGGCTGAAAGCAAGGGGAAACTACAGCATCATGGTCTGAGAAAATTTTTTCCGAGGGCATGCAGCTTTACTGTATGGATAATGATGATGGCGTCCTCTTGGGTAAAATATTACGGAGGTAAAATAGTCCCCCATTCAGACCTCCGGGCGATGACTATGCAAGAGGACGTCATTATCAGGAGAAAGAAAACTGGCGTTGTATGGATTGGAGCGTGGAATGTCAGATCCCTTAATCGGGCAGGTAGGTTAGAAAATTTAAAAAGGGAAATGGATAGGTTAAAGTTAGATGTAGTGGGAATTAGTGAAGTACGGTGGCAGGCGGAACAAGACTTTTGGTCAGGTGAATACTGGGTTATAAATACAAAATCTAATAGGGGTAATCCAGAAGTAGGTTGAAAAATGAATAAAAAAATAGGAGTGCGGGTAAGGTACTACAAACAGCATAGTGAAAGCATTATTGTGTCAAAGATAGACACGATGCCCATGCCTACTACAGCAGTACAAGTTTATATGCCAACTAGCTCTGCAGATGACGAAGAAATTGATGAAATGTACGACGAGATAAAAGAAATTATTCAGATAGTGAAGGCAGACGAAAATTTAATAGTCATTGGCGACTGGAATTCGATAGCAGGAAAAGGGAGAGAAGGAAATGTAGCAGATGAATATGGATTGGGAGTAAGAAACGAAAGAGGAAGCCGCCTGGTAGAATTTTGTACAGAGCATAACTTAATCATAGCCAACACTTGGTTGAAGAATCATGAAAGAAGGCTGTATACCTGGAAGAATCCTGGAGATACTAGAAGGTATCAGATAGATTATATAATGGTAAGACAGAGATTTAGGAACCAGGTTTTAAATTGTAAGACATTTCCAGGTGCAGATGTGGACTCTGACCACAATCTATTGGTTATGAACTGTAGATTAAAACTGAAGAAACTGCAAAAAGGTGGGAATTTAAGGAGATGGGACCTGGATAAACTGACTAAACCAGAGGTTGTACAGAGTTTCAAGTAGAGCATAAGGGAACAATTGACAGGAATGGGGGAAGGAAATACAGTAGAAGAAGAATGGGTAACTCTGAGGGATGATGTAGTGAAGGCAGCAGAGGATCAAGTAGGCAAAAAGACGAAGGCTAGTAGAAATCCTTGGGTAACAGAAGGAATATTGAATTTAATTGATGAAAGGAGAAAATATAAAAATGCAGTAAATGAAGCAGGCAAAAAGGAATACAAACGTTTCATAAATGAGATCGACAAGACAAATGTAAGGGTGTAGAGGCTTATCTCACTAGGGGTCAGATAGATACTGCCTATAGGAAAATTAAAGAGACCTTTGGAGGAAAGAGAACCACTTGTATGAATATCAAGAGCTCAGATGGCAACCCAGTTCTAAGCAGAGAAGGGAAAGCAGAAAGGTGGAAACAGTATGTAGAGGGTCTATACAAGGGTGATGTACTTGTGGACAATATTATGGAAATGGAAGAGGATGTATATGAAGATGAAATGGGACTTATGATATTGCATGAAGAGAGTGACAGAGCACTGGAAGACCTGAGTCGAAACAAGGTCCCGGGCGTAGGCAACATTCCATTATAACTACCAACCATCACAAAACTCTACCATCTGGTGTGTAAGATTTATGAGACAGGCGAAATACCCTCAGACTTCAAGAAGAATATAATAATTCCAATTTCAAAGAAAGCAGGTGTTGACAGATGTGAAAATTACCGAACTATCAGTTTAATAAGTCACAGCTGGAAAACACTAATGCGAATTCTTTACAGACGAATGGAAAAACTGGTAGAAGTCGACCTCAGGAAAGATCAGTTTGGATTTCACACAAATATTGGAACATGTGAGGCAATACTGACCCTAAAACTTATCTTAGAAGATAGATGAAGGAAAGACAAAACAACGTTTCTAGCATTTGTAGACTTAGAGAAAGCTTTTGACAATGTTGACTGGAATACTCTCTTTCAAATTCTGAAGGTGGCAGGGATAAAATAGAGGGAGCGAAAGGCTATTTACAATTTGTGCAGAAAGCAGATGGCAGTTATAAGAGTCGAGGGACATGAAAGGGAAGCAGTGATTGAGAAGGGCATGAGACAGGGTTGTAGCTTCTGCCGATGTTATTCAATCTGTATATTGAGCAAGCAGAAAAGGAAACAAAAGAAAAATTCGGAGTAGGTATTAAAATCCATGGAGAAGAAATAAAAACTTTGAGGTTCGCTGATGACATTGTAATTCTGTCACAGACAGCAAAGGACTTGGAAGAACAGTTGAACGGAATGGACAGTGTCTTGAAGGGAGGATATAAGATGAACATCAACAAAAGCAAAACGAGGATAATGGAATCTAGTCGAATTAAGTCGGGCGATGCGGACGGGATTAGATTAGGAAATGAGACACTTAAAGTAGTGAAGGAGTTTTGCTATTTGGGGAGCAAACTAACTGATGGTGGTCGAAGTAAAGAGAATATAAAATGTAAACTGACAATGGAAAGGAAAGCCTTTCTGAAGAAGAGAAATTTGTTAACATCGAGTATAGATTTAAGAGTAAGGAAGTCGTTTCTGAAAGTATTTGTATGGAGTGTAGCCATGTATGGAAGTGAAACATGGACGATAAACAGTTTGGACAAGAAGAGAATAGAAGCTTTCGAAATGTGGTGCTACTGAAGAATGCTGAAGATTAGATGGGAATATCACGTAAGTAATGAGGAGCTATTGAATAGAATTGGGGAGGAGAGGAGTTTGTGTCACAACTTGACTAGAAGACGGGATCGGTTGGTAGCATATGTTCTGAGGCACCAAGGGATCAGCAATTTAGTATTGGAGGGTAATGTGGAGGGTAAAAATCGTAGAGGGAGACCAAGAGATGAATACACTATGCAGATTCAGAAGGATGTGGGTTGTAGTAGATACTGGGAGATGAAGAATCTTGCACAGCATAGAGTAGCATGGAGAGCTGCATCAAACCATTACTTTCGTCCATTTCCTGCAGCTACCTACGCACTAGTTGCAGCAGATTGCCAGCAAGAAAGCCGAGCAGAAATCTATTGTACTGCAACTCGCACCAGGATGCGTACTATGTAACTATTCCAAGAATCGGTAAAAAGACTTAATTTTGAATGAAATGTGAAAATACTGGCACAACTTCGGTATATTCAGAACCTTGGTAATGTACACTTTCACTGCCAAGCCCTTACCAATCTTAACACAGTCACGCACAATCCTTTTCATTCACGATAAAAGAATACGGTTATGTATTTCCCGAAATCTGAACAGCTACTAAGCAGGGATTGTTCTTAAATGAAAATGCTTGCCATACTATTAAGTTTATCGGTGTCTAATGCACTCAAGTTTTTAGTCACCGATCTGCTCAATATACCATGAGGAATTACTGTCTTTTCTCATACACTAAATTACTTATAAAATCCGTACTTTGTAAAACACACACAGGAATAAAAATGTCTGCACTTTAAAACACTTTTGAAACATGTAGCGCTACTAAAACCGGCAAATTACAACTTCCTTTGGAGCCCATACTACACAGGACCATTTAGATTAGATTAGATTTACTTTCATTCCAATTGATCCATAGTGAGGAGGTCCTCCAGGAATTAGAACATGTCAGAAAAACAACAATACATGACAAATATTTACAACGCAAACAAATAAGCTAACATACCATTCCACAGGTCCCAAGTGGAATGATCGTCATTTTTAATGAACACTATATGAAAGAATCATTTTACAAATAGTAATCCGCTGAATTTAAAATAAAAAATTTTCTAAATTATTTATAAGGTAATAAACGTGTAATACAACTACTATAATACTTATTTACAATGAACACATTACTGCACTGAAATTGTGCAGAAGTTGTATTGTACTTATATATATACAAATCATCAATGGAGTAGAAGGAGTTGACCACCAATAAATCCTTTAGGTTTCTCTTAAACTGAATTTCATTGGTTGTTAATGCACACCTTTTTGTACAAGACTAAGTGACTTTAAATCCTTGTGAAGATTATTGTTATTTCTAGTATTGATTCCATGAATTGAGTTGTTGGTTTGAAAAAGTGATACATTTTTAATGACAAATTTCATTAAAGAATAAATATATTGAGAAGCAGTAGTTAGTATCCCTAGTTCCCTAAACAGGCTTCTGCAGGATGTTCTTGAGCTCACATCACATATAACTTTTACTACAAGCTTTTGTGCTGGGAAAACTTTGGCTTGGCTTGATGGATTACCTCAAAAAATAATCCCATATGACATTATGGAATGAAGGTAAGCATAGTATGCCAGCTTTTTCATTTGTATATCCCCTATGCCTGACACAATTCGCATTGCAAACAGAGATTTGTTAAGATGCTTCAGCATTTCTGTGGTGTGCTTTTCCCAGTTGAATTTATTATCAAGTTGTAATCCCAAGAATTTAACACTGTTCACTTGTTCTATCTGTTTGTCATCATATGTTAGGCATATACTCGTGGGACAGCCCTTACAAGTTCTGAACTGCATGTAGTGTGTTATTTCGACGTTTAGTGACAAGGAATTGGCTAGGAACCAGTGATTAATGTCCACAAATATTTTATTAGCTGATCTTTCTAAGACTACACTTGATTTGCTATTTATTGCAATGTTTGTATCATCGACAAACAAAACGAACTTGGCATCTGGTAATGTTACTGATGAAAGGTCATTGATATACACAAGGTAAAGTAAGGGCTCTAAAATGGAATCTTGTGGGACCCCACATGTAAATAGTTCCCAGTTGGATGATGCCTGATAGCTTGATACATGTCTCTTTCCTAATAACACCCTTTGTTTCCTGCCAGAGATAGAAGATTTGAACTATTTTGCAGCACTTCCTGTTACACTATAGCATTCTAATTTACTTAAAAGGATATTGTGATTTACACAGTCAAACGCCTTTGACAGATCACAAAATATATCAGTTGCCTGCAATTTTTTATCTAATGAATTAAGCACATTTTCACTGTAAGTGTAGATAGCCTTCTCAATATCAGAACCCTTTAGAAATCCAAACTGTGACTTTGACAGTATGTTATTTGAGATAAGATATTTATAAAGCCGATTGTACATTACTTTTTCTAAAATTTTTGAGAATTCTGGCAAAAGTAAAATTGGACGGAAAATTGATACTATTTCTTTATCGCCCTTCTTAAGCAATGGCTTAACTTCAGCATATTTTAACCATTCAGCAAATATTCCACTGATAAACGTCTGGTTACACAGACAGCTTAATATGTTACTTAACTCATAATCACATTCTTTAATTAGCTTTGTTGATATTTCATCAAACCCACTTGACGTTTTTGACTTTAAAGATTTTATGATGGACATTATTTCTGCTGGGGTAGTGAGGGTCAAATCCATATTATGGAAGTTACTTGAAATTTCTGGTCTGAGATATTCCATAGCAGCATCTACAGAACCTGACAACTACATTTTTTCAGTAACAGTTATCAAATGTTTGTTAAAAAATTCTGCAACACTATACACATCTGTCACCAATGTATCATTTACTCTTAATGCTATTAGTCCCTCTTCATGTCTGGTTCTACCAGTCTCCTTCTTCACTATATCCCATATTGTCTTTATTTTGTTATCTGATATGACTCTCTTTTACTTGTTAAATATTTGCTTTGATGTCCGTTTTACAGTCTTTAATATTTTGCAGTATTTCTTGTAATGTGCTATAGCATCAACATCGGAACTGTTTCAGATTGACAGATACAGTTTTCTTTTTGTTTTACAAGATCCCCCTATTCCTTGAGTAATCCATGGCTTCTTCGTAGACTTTACTCTAACCTTGGTAAGTTTTGGGGGAAAACAGTGTTCGAATAAGATAAGCACTTCATTAGCAAAAGTGTTATATTTTTCATTCGTGCCATGAGCACTGTAAACATCAGTCCAGTGAATGTCTCTGAGGAGTGTCCTAAAATAATCAATTTTTGGCTTATTGATTACCCTCTTGAGCTCAGATTTAACAGATTTCATATCCTGTTCACTGTTAACATTTAACGGAAGGAACTACATGTCATGATCTGAGAGGCCATTGACTATTGGTTTTGTAATATAATTTTGTTCATTGGACTTTTCTATAAAGATATTATCAGTGGCTGTTTGTGAGCAAGTGGCTACCCTAGTGCAGAACTTAAATAAGTTCTTATTGGGAGAGTCTTTAAGGAAATCTACATTGAAATCACCAGCAACCACTATTTCTTTGTTTTTGGTTGTTAACTGGGCCAGTACAGCTTCAAGGTGGTTTACAAACAGATTAAAGTTACCTGCAGGTGCTCGATATACACTTAATATTATGAAGGATTTTTGGGGAAATTCTACTTCTGTTGCGCTTGCTTCCATATGCTGTTCTAGGCAAAATTTATAAATGTCTTTGTTCTTAAATTTATGACAGTTCCTGATGAATGTGGCAACTCCTCCTTTCTCCATTTCTGATCTACAAAAGTGAGATGCTAACCTAAACCCTGTAACACTTAAAAGTTCTATACCAGTGGTTACATGATGTTCAGAGAGGCAGATTATGTCAGCTGGGTTTGAAGAATCTAATTTTATTTCTCAGTCCTCGAATATTTTGATGCAATAAAGATAGCTGACATTTCACATTCACTGAGTTAAAATGGGGTAGATTTGAAACATCTGCTGACTTTTGAAAATTCTTAACCAATGGCTGTTTATGCTGATGTAATAAGCTAGAATTATGTTTTTTGGTTTCTTTCTCAAACTGAAAGTTTGTCTCAGTCCTAACCTCTTTTAAATTTTGGTTTCTTTCTATCCTCACTACCCTAAAAAAGGGTCTTTTCTTAACCCTATAACCACTGGTATTTTATCACTCATGACAGTGCCTCCCCCCTTTAACTTTCCTGCTGTTTTTCCAGCCAGTTTACCCTTCCCCTTCCTGTTGAGGTGAAGGCCATGCCTAGTATAATCCCACCTATTGAGAGAATCAATAGGAACCACACCAATGTGTGACCCTGCACCCAACATAAACAACTGTTCCAACTCCAAATTAACTCTCTTGACAGAAGAGTTCAAATGAGGTCGGTCATGGCGTCCAAGAACAGATATAAACTCAAGACTAGTATGCTTCAATGCTGATGCAATCTTTGCCAGGTCACACTCTATACACTACCCAGGATCTCTGTCAATAGTATTACCTGCCCCACCCACTATAACCACGGTGTCTTCCTTAGTGAAATCTTTGCAAAGTGATCCTAAATCGTCTGTCACCTGTTCCAGACCACCACTAGGTTTAAAAAAATTGGTGACCTGGTACTCTGATCGTAGTTCATCCTGCAAAAGTTGGCCAACACCTCTTCCATGGGAACTACCTAACAACAACACTTTCTTTCTCTTTAAATGATTTCCCTACTTTCTTACTTTTCAATTTGCTGCTGAAAGTTTGTTGTACCCTGTCTACACCTGCAACTGCTTGAGGCTCACCAGTTTCTAAATGAAGCAACAGGTTAAATCTATTTTCCACATTCTCCACGAAGCTGTCAGACAAAGTTCTGGGCCTATTCCTCTTGTTGCCCGTTGCCACATCCCACCTCTCTTTACCCTTCTCCCTCCTCAACCTGTCAAGATCTCACCTGGCCTTGTGTAGCTCAGCCTGAAGGGCGGCAATTTTCCCTTCCTGTTCTAGTATCTTCCTATCTCTACTACAAATCCTACAAAACCATTGATGAGTCTCATTTACTTCCGCTATTCCCTCGCCACTACAGTCACCCACATGGAAAAAACTACAGCACCCATCACACCAAACACCCGACCTAACAATTCTATGGCAAGTCAAGCACTTTTCACTCGTGATAAACGTAATAGTTTATAATGAATAAGTCAGTTAAATTACAGATATACACGAAAATATGGTTCCACAAATTTGGCCTATACGCAACTGTGTGCAAACAAAACAACAGTGCAAAGTTTCTGAAACAACAACTTAAACTTTACGCTACTTTCCGGAAATGCTTGTCAAATAATGAAGAGGCAAGCTACAGTTAAATTGCTGGAAAGAGCAAAGACAACTAAACGAAATTCTATAGATTTGCTGCAGCAAAACGTAAACAGAAACTGTACGATCTTTTCGTGTTTTCTGCTATACTACGTAAAGGAAAATGAAACCTTTACTGGTACACTTAAAAGGCACACTAATACACTTATTTACCACGTAATCAGTAGTAAACTATATGTTTTATAATCTAAAATGACTTATCTTTACGAGAACACCAAAACTCGCGCCGTCACCTGGCTACAGGGCTGCCATTGGAAACTGAGCTCCGACTCCCTTAGATTGTTGTACGCATTCTATATCTCCAAGAGAAAAGATGTGCGAAGAATACTCGGTCCTGATTGGTCTGTTTTCTCTAAGGCCAATAGGAAAACATTATTCTCTCGCGTTAGTCCGCGCTTTTCATGACTAAGCAATCAACAAATAACACACTTTGGAAATGTACTTTCTCCCAAAATAAATATTTAACATTCTCATATTTTGTTTATACTTTACATTATTAACTATTTTCATTTGCACTCGGATTAGCTTTCCTTTTACCATAAACTTACTTAACGTATTATGATACAAAATTCCCCATTGTCTGCATTCACACTGCCTTAAAACTTTCTCTCACTAACTCGTACAGTGTTCATCAGTAGAACAATGATTACATATTTACTTTAGACCACATCCAAGCATCATTCACACTATTAAAAGCCTATACAAAACCGTACAAACATAAATAAACAAAAAATGCTTTTAGAAATAAACAGAGCAACTCACAAAAATATTATGCTTATCCATTACGGATATTTTAGAACCGAGACTGTATATTGAATGTAAATAAGTTATACACAACTGCAACCAGTCACTTTTTTGAATAATAATGCTTTATTACATGAACCAGTTTTCGAACCTTTTCAGGTTTATCTTCAGATGGGTCCGGAAGGATCTGGGAAGTTACATCATTACTGGTAGTAGCATAATGCTGGGTGCACCCGTTCGAAAACCGGTTCATGTAATAAAGAATTATAATTCAAAAAAGTGACTGGTTGCAGTTGTGTATAACTTATTTACATTCACAGAAATATTCTCATGACCTGTTTCTTGAATCTCTGTGCACTACTGGACTCTGGTGGTCAAAATTCTTAACTACATTATAGTTCTCTCTGTTTAGTCGTGTCCGCTACTGTCCTCTAGCAGACGAAAATTAGAACTACATAATCGACTGAACCTGCTTCAGACCGTCTGTCACTGTGCATGCATGACTCATTCTCCTGATACACAGGCTTCTGACAGAAGCGATATAAGGTGCCACACCTCAGGGTCTTTTCCTGTTTTTCATACTGGTAAAATTAGTTGCATCATATAGGACAGCAGTAGATCCTGTATCATCCAATAATCATTATAAGTGTTCAGAAGCAATTCTTTTTCTACCATGTGCAAGTTCTCGAGCACCGAGTAATGAATGTGATCTATACCTGGACATGCCTCTCTTGAAGATTTACTGGGTTCATTTAGATCATCTATAGAGAAAGATCGAAATAATACATGATTGTGATCTGTTTCACCTGGCAGTAGGATTCAGGTATAGAGCTGAAGGAGGAGTATGCACATCAATAAAGTTTTCGAACCATGCATTAGTAGAGGGTACTGGTGAGGGCAGACTACTGTGATAAAAGGCCTTAGTCTTATTCGATTTGTTCGTTATGCTAAGAGACCTACTCAGCAAAAATCAGAGTTTGATCTAATTCTCCTTTTTAGACTATTTTAAAACCTGTTAACCCAAGTAGTAATTCTCCATACTTCTAAAAAGTTCTTTATAGTCATATAATGACAATAATATTAGAGAGCCCTTCTGCATTTTGCCACTTACCATAAACAATTTGCGGAATACTGACTCGAGCTGCTGTTTCTATAGAGTCAGTTTAGACTTGATAATTGTCTTACAGTTGTCCATTTAATTGTGCACATATAGGTGTTTCAGTTAGTTTCTTTAATTTTCTATTTACTGTTAGGATAAGAGGTGTGTGTAGTATCTAAATCTACGTTTACATGAAACTCTGTTGCCAGGTGATTGGATCCCATGTTATCTGCAAGTTATCGTGGCAGTTATAAAAGTCAGTGAAGTATGCCGAGCAGAGTGTAACATCAGTAGTAGAAAGGTCAGCTGCATGGATAAGAGATTGTAGTGGGGTGTCCATATTGACAGTTACTGTATTATAATCCACAGTAACGTTTATCAAAGAATTGTTTCCATCAGTCCAGTCTCCTCCCCATGGAATATAATGAGAATTCAGGTCTTTGCTTATTATAAAAGGGGGTTTGGTTTGATTAATCACCCGTCTTTAGTCGTCCTCCACAATTCTATGGTTGGGAGCTCTATGTGTAGAGACTATTGTAAATGGTTTAACTGCCACCTGAATCCGTTTCACAACTATATCGACTTCATCATTTCTTGAAGGAAATGGAGTTATCTTGTGTGGAATAGTATTTTATACTAAAATGGCAATGCTTCCCTTCCCATCTAGATATTCTTTCCTTAGAGCAGAGTAGTTTATTATTCCAACAGCATTCTGTGATTTGAACCATGTTTCACATAAATCTATAAAACTATATCAGGCTGCTTGATATATAATTCCCTTTGTAAGTTCACTCTGTTTGAGTTTACTGACATTGTGTTCAATTGAAACACTTTTATAGGTTTCACAGTTTCAAGTGGATGATGTTGAACTATCCCTGTTATTAACTGACTGATATCATTCTCGTTAATGTGGCTGTTTTGTCTCACGTTTTGTATTTTCATATCAATCACTTCCATAATTTTCTCAATCATGTCTGCAGAATTAGGAATAATTTGATGCTTAGATACTGGAAGATGGGATGATATTGATTTCATTTATAGAAGTGACAGAACGTTAAGGGGATAAAGCAGATTTCCATATGGAACCCACTCCTGGACATTATTACATTTTGGGATTTCTGCCTGATTCCTATGAGTCCGAGAAGTTTTGTTAGTTCGTTGTACTATTTCCAGTTGCTGTAGATCACATCTACAACCACTTTGAGAATCCGATATGTGAGAGTCTGGGAGTGGTGGGAATGTTTAAGAATTTTGAACATCCAAACTGCTGGAAGTTGATGAAGGGGAAATACCCAACATAGCCAGGGATGGCTGATGTTTCCCTGTGACAAACGCATATGTGGGGTCGAGCTACATTTAGCTCATCTTTGAACTCTATTTTATTATATGTGATGTGTTCTTGAGCTCACTGTCTAACTTGGTATTTTGGACATGACTTATCTGTTGGTGTATGATGGCCCCACAGTGTGCACATAGAACATTAGGAGAAGAGCAGATTTCCACTGGGTGTAGTCCAGTACATTTGACACATCTTGACTGTGAACTACATTGATTGCTAACATGCACATATCGAAGTAATTGGTGGACAGATGGAACATATATGTCAGCAAGTCATCTCATTTTGTGTACTGATACTGACTCCTGTAAGGTTTGTGAATAAAAATTTAGTACACAGGTCTGTAATTTCACAATTTTATCTGAACCATATGTCTTGTAAATTTATGCATGCCAATAACTGTGTAAACAGATTGTACAACCTCCAAAATCTCCACCACTTCAATGACTGTGTCGAATTTTTTGATTATTCCTAGTTTATGAAGAACAAAGGAGGGAACATAGACTGTTATATTTTTGTTCTTTATTATTTTGTTATTAACTAATAACTGGCTTTTTCCGAAAATTTTAGTTTTACTTTTACTTTACTTTTGCCAGCAGAAGAGATGTTGGTGACTGAATTCTAGAGTTCTGGCAGGGAGAGATGTAAAAGCTTCCGTAAAGCCGTTGGGTGCAAATGACCTGTTTTTGTCTAGGCTCTCCATGTATACCACAAATGGACTGGTATCAGTAGGTCTCTGAAAACGTATAGTACTCCCCAGATATATATTGCTGACATTTTGTTGAATACAAGTAAAACCCATAGTCAGGGCTATGTTTGAACATGACTCTACCCATTAGAACAGTTTACGTCACAGTTCGGGAAATCTCGGGTTCTGTTTGATCTTTTGATAGGCCTGTGATCTACTGACTTCTGTTGTACTATCACAACGACATGTCTTAGCGTTTTTAATGCATTAGGGGCCAGTTGTACAATCTCGGATTAAATATTTGGATAGCTAACCAAGCAATAGGCTAACCATGGGTTAACTTGGAACGCGCATTGTACGATACCGTTGTATTCCTCAGTTAGTTATTCTCTAAATAGTGATTCTGTCAACTAAAATTGGCAAAAACTTAATTGCACACTGGGTATTTTCGCTTACGTCATTTCACATTTATTTTCGTCGTCATCCGCAGAAGTAGAGTGTCTAACGTGAGCGATAAGCGTTCCAGATTGCAAAATTGTTCGCTTGAGGATATTTTGTAGCCAGAGATACTGTAGACGACTTCAAGAGTATAGCAGAAAACACAGAAACTTCTGCGGTCTCATTCAAGGAAAACATTAGTGGAAAACATTTAACCAAATTTGTAGGATGTTTGCGTGTATAACGGTATAATAAACTATCGTAACATTAGTTAAAGGATCAGGTACTTGTTGGTGGACCAGTAAGAGATCTCTCTAGATTTCTGAAAAAATGGATGGGAAAAAAATATGCAATCGTTTCCATTTGTAAAGAACTTCACACAGATCGATAGGGCAGCTACACAGACGTACGATTTCTCCCCCCCCCCCCCCCACCCCCGCCACCTCACTCCAAGAAAGAAGCATGTAAATATTATGCCTAGAAAAGGTGCAGAGGCCACAGATCGGTGGCACCCCATATGTGGAATATAAATTCCAAGTTGTGTACAATGAAATTTACTATTTCATAAAGTTGTCAAGGGAAGAAGGCTGCAGTCCATATAGGAGCATTATTTACAAGTAACTGCGAAATGCGGTCTGCTTTTGAAATATTTTGTCTTTACAGAGTCTCCAACTGTGACAAAACACATATCATTGAGATTGATTTGACTGACAATCATGAGAGATGTTACCGGCTAGCTTGCAGTTGTATTTATGTCTTTGAATGACTTTTTCGTTGGAGCAGCAAGCAGTTTGTACAGAAAATGCCTTTGCTGAATTACAGAATATTGTGCAATTACTTTTGCAGTTATTGGGCATATATAAATACTGTTTTTATGATGTGATTATTAATAATTATGTTGAGCATATATGTCAAGAATAAGATGCCAATCAATATTTGCAATAAATAACCATAATCCATTTTTATAATCCTGGAGAAATGTACCTGTGAAAGATATGCAAACTGGAAGCTGTTATAGTATCTTACCCTAAATGTTTGAGAAACAGTAACTCTTTCACACGAAATTCTGGCTTCTGCAATCACCTTGAGCAGCTATATATAATCTGGGAGGGAAGGGGAACTAACTAGAGGTGTAACAACTTCACTGCATTCTTCCTTTTCTACAGTAATCTCAACTGAAATATGTCATTTTTGTTTTTGGAATACCTAAACAACTGTCTCCAATATCATACCTTTTTATTTTTTCTCGTTACTAATTTGTGTGAATGTTTTCTTTTCCACTTTAGTAATAAGAAATTTGTGCATTGCCGCAGAAGACAGCAAAAACAGGCTTTCAAAATTATATTTCTAACAAAAGAGCAATATCTGGAGTATATTCAACTTTTTCTTAACAACTTTTGAGAATACTTATGTTTAAGATCTCACATAAAAAAGACTGTAATTTTTACTCATGCGTCAACAATGTGTGTAGAAAATGCTATATTTGTTCATGAGCATGACTTTAGCCTTCAATCATAAGAAGAGGCAGTAATTCTTCCATCCTGCAAGACATCTTAAAATATAAATGTGTTAATCATCAAGATTTAGTGGATGGACTGCATGATCGGCAACCATAGAGAATAGGAGGTAAATTAATGATATCAGTGCAACCTAATAGTGGCTTCTATTAAATATATATGTGTAATAATCGAACAAATGACTTTTTGTTATGCACCCAATTTGCTGCAAAATCAGACATTCTAAAAATCTCCATGGGCAGATTAAGAAAAATTATTCTATATATATTATTAATTTTTTTAAGACTACAGTACTTGTATGTTGCGTTGTATTTTTCTTATGCTACAAGGAAGACTGTCCATGGTACCAATTTAATTTCAACAAGAATCCATTCTTTAATTCCAGTACTACAAGTAGTAATTATCACTCATTACATAAATTTCGTGCCGATTGACGCTCTTAGCGTTAGCTGTTGGGCTGCCTCCCAGCACGGTTATTCCAAAACTGAGCAACAGGCTTACACAATTGGTGACTGTGACAGGACCAAGTCATAGCTAAACATGAACAGACTTTTTCTAGCTAATGTTAAATGAACATACGCAAAAATTTTGTCATTATTGTATAAAGGAAAAACAAATTTTTGTCTATTTTCTTACTGTATGAATACGAGTGGAACGAAAGCCATATTATATGAAAACGAGGAGCATAACATAAAAAACGAGAAGCAGAAAGTTAAAAAGACCAATTTTCCATCAACAGGAGACGTAAGTGAGCTGCTTGACTATGCAGAGAAGGTAGGAAATTTGTGCAGTAACTTACATGATTACACTTAGTAGTGCCTCACTTATCGTAGTTACCTTTCTTTCCTTTTTCCCAGCCGTTTCCCTAGGAGAAAGTTTATTAATCGAAAGGACTCAAAAATCATACCAAACTTTGACTCATCAGTATAGTGTAAATTATTAAGAAAATTTCAATCATTTGTGTCATAATGCTTTTCAACAAATTGACAGGAATTTATCGAAACGCCATTGCACAGGAAATTGCAGGTCTTAAGTGCAAGATTTACTTACTCAAAAATTTTTCTCCCAATTATTTAATTTTTTGGTAACTTGTAGCACAATCAAAATTGCTGACCAAAAATTACCCAATGTTGATCGTAATACATACGGTGCCATCGGCCAAGATGGCGGTGGTTTGCACGAACTAGTAAATGAAAATGAAGCACCAAACGCGCAGCTACCAGAAAGCTGACGTAAATCAGAGACTGGTATCGCCGATGTAACAAATACCAGCACAGATACACAGACAAGCTATGACGATACTATGATGACTATCGATGAGACGCAATATATCACTGCTGAACAAAACAGAGGAACGTGAAGCAGCAATGAACTTTGACAACATAGGATGGACACGGATTATCGGTAATCCGAATATTAACATGCAAAGTACAGCTGATAGCAACGATAATAGTACCACCAATGTGCTGTTGCAGCAATTACTGACAACTGTGAACACTAAATTCCATAATATGAACACGAAATTCAACACAGTTACACAACAGCTTAATCACTTGAACACAAAATGTGATGATTTGTCACAAGGTTTTCCGTTTTCAAAACAGAACAAAAACAGGTGTTGGAAGATTTTCAAAACAGCATCACGCAAAAATTCAATGATCTGACAGAAAATCTACACACAGAGGTAACTGAAAACTTAAAAGATATGAAACAACAATTAAAACACAAGGTTATTTGTTTCGTTAAAGAAAGTTTCGATGTTTTGAACGAAAAGGTAGGTTCAATTAGTGACAATCAAGAACATGTAGAAAGTGAATTAAGGAAAATCACAGACACAAATAACAGTATAAGAGCAAATCAAAATCAAATGTACAATACTATAAAGAAAGTGACCATTACTATCAAGAAGGTGCACAAGGGCTAAAAAGGTTTACCATTGGCAGTAGAGAAGTTAATATTAAGCGTAGAAAGCTTGGAATTGGAGTCCAAATGTGCCAAAAGTGAAAGAACTGAGGGAAAATTTAGACGATGTAACCAAAAGAGCAGAAACAAGTACCTTACATTAAAGTAGTACATTAGTGCAGATGATAGTATCTGAATGCAAAGTATATGTAGATATGGTAGAAGAGGCCATGAAGAAAAGGGAAACTGAATCATCAAATGAAGTAGGTCAGGTTGCTAATGCTCAACTACCATTGCCCAAGACGGATATGAGTAATAGTTAATCACATCTTGTCACAAGCGTGATAGCGAGTGCAAGTGAAGACTGCAAAATTCTATTATTTACATACAGCAGTGCCTGCAACACATGCGAAATTGCCACACAGTGCTCAGCACACTTGTAAAAACACACCGAAGTCAGATAATGCTGCATGTTTAACATCCATCTTGCTTAGACATAGGCACTTTCCCACCATTCGACAGATGGAAAGTGGATGAACCCGATAGTTTTTATCAGTGCATTCCACAACGTACTTCTGTGTAACTCGACAGAGTTGTTGTTGTTAGTTACACTCAAGGTGACGTTATTTTGTGGTCAGAATGTTGTCACAGTTACAAGCAAATATGAATGTGCTTTCTTAAAAAAGTACTGGTCGGAAGCCATTCAAGAGAAATTAAAATGTGAAGTATTTAATCAGGCTCCATTTAATAGTAAGCATGGAAGCTTGTGGGGTTATTTGAAAAGTATTTAAATAAGACCAGATATTGGACCAATCCCATATCTCAGGTGGATCTATTCAGGATATTAAAGAGCTACCTTCTGCCACACATAAGGGAAAAATTAGTAACCACACCAAAACACAACACTGAGTACTTTTGTCAGTTTTTGATTACATTAACTGATTTATGAAAAGGCACCATGGCAACATAAGGTAGCAGATAAACAAACACCTCAACCCATATTTGGAAACCAATTTGTAAATAATAATGTTGCTACACAACATGCATGGCAACCATATCCGACACAGTACGTACAAAAGGGGGATGAATACGGTATGGAAAAGGGAAAAACAAAAGATCTAAGCGAGGTTATCAGAACAACAGGAACAGCTACAACGAACAAGCGAACTACAGTTCCCCAGTACAAGGCTATCCGCCGCCCATAAGTGGTAACAGCCAGCCGATGCAGAGGCAAGTGGTAGGCAATAATCAAATGCCACACGCTGTGCTGCTACCACTCTTTGGACAACATAATAGCTGCGAACTATAATTTCGCAACTACCAACACGAATGCGAGCGAAAATGGGTCATGCGCAGCCAACGGCATGAATTGGCATAACACAACACGCACTGTACAGGCTACTGAAATTACTCTGGTCACCGAGATCAATGCTTCTACACTGGTGGAAAACTACAACTGGTTGCAGTGGGGCCCAACACTGCTGAGCGGGTAGGGAGTGGTAGCAATACACTTACAGACACATGTTTTGTGAAATACAATGAACAAGATGACATGAAACATGGTTTATACCGACATAAGGAGGAAGTTCAGGAAATTTGTACGAAGAGCATTAACAGGCGCTTATAAAGACATCGATATTTGACATGGAAATACACTTAATTCTAGACACAGGTGCAACAACTAACTTAATGTCAACTGAATTTTTCCAAGAGTTAAGCAAAAGAGGTAAAATTCCCACATTCCCAGTCCAGAATTGTAGAATACATATGGCTACTGGAAACAAATCCAAAGTAGTGAAGTTACAAGCGCTTATTCCACTGAAAATAGACACTTTACCGTCAAATGTAATTTCCTCATCATTGACAAATTAATAGTAAATTGTTTGATTTTAATGGACACGTTTAGAACTTATAAGATGCAATTTGACGTAGGAAGTGGTAAATGCTACTTCAGTGTAAACGAACAGACATTTTCTGTCGATTTAATAAAAACGTCCGACAAGAAGGTCATGCAGAAGGAGGAGTTTGATGTGACAGTTCAATTTGTATTTCCTACTGTATTATTTGTAAACACTCACTACAATGAACAAGTGTCAGAATCAGATGTAAACTATGAAATGGTAGAGCATAAGGTAAGTGAGTTCAACAGCTTAAATGAACAGGAGCGACAGGAACTTACAGATCTGTTCTTTAAGTATGCACACATATTTGGGAAACAACCAAGAATTATCAAGGATTATCAGTACAAAATGGATGTTTACCCACATGAAACCTTTTGTGTATCATTGTATCCCATTCCTTGGACAAAAAGAGAGGCACTACAAGAAACAATCAATCGAATGATTAAATGGGTGATAATTCAACCTTCCTTTTCACCTTATTGTAGCCCCACATTACCTGTAAGTAAAGGAGATGGATCGGTAAGATTGGTTCTGGATGCTCGAGGTATTAATAAGCTCCTAGTATCTGTTCAAATGAGTCCTGACAACCTGGATGAACAATTGTTGAAGTTCCATAATACCTGGTATTTTAGCATATTGGACCAGAGACCTTCTACTGGTAAATCAAACTCCATCCAGAAAGCAGAAAGTACACGGCTTTTGTATTTGGTGGTAGAAGCTTTGAATTCTGCTTCCTGCCATTTGGCTTGAATATAAATGCAGGTGTATTCATCACAGCATCAAATAAAGAATTAGGACCAGAGCTACTTAGCAACATTATGGTCTATGTTGACAACTTGTTAATCGCCGCCCCCACTTGGTCAGAATACATTTAGCCGATTGAGAAAGTTTTACAATGTTTATCAGATTACAGGGTGACAGCCAATTAAAAAACTTCTGACTTTGGCAGGGAAAAGGTAAAATTTCTTTGTCACATTATCTCTGAACAAAGTATCCTCCCTGATCCTAAGAAACTCGATGCCATACGCAATTGTCCTGCACCTAGGAACAAGAAACAATTTAAAGCTTATTTAGGAGTAGTGTCATTCTCCCATAAGTTCGTATTCAAACAACTGATGAACAGTATTGCTCTTTTTAATTTATTAGGTGAAAACAAATCATGGCAGTGGGATGACAAGTGCCACGAAGATTTTAATAATATTAAAGAGACATTAATGAATGAAAATATACTTAGTCACCCCAGTAAGGAGAAGGACTGCTGTCTGTGCACAGATGCCTCTTCGCAGGTCTTGGGGCATGTCTGTTCCAGATGAGAGATACCATGAAAAATGCTATAAGCAACACATATCTAAACACGTCCTCTCTCCACGAGAAGTCAAGACATAAGGGTGACAAAAAATTGAATGAGGTCCTTATCATCTTTTATGGCCGCTTACAATGGTTACCCTTGGCTTTCCTACATACAATACAATTGCCCCCAGACTGTGCAGTGACATTCATTGGAAGGGCACACAGTGTTTTGCATGTAATTGTATAGCTTTAATTTCAGTTTGTGCCGAAAGGGGTACAACGGCCTTTATTTGTCAGCGTATTTTTCTTTGTAGATTGGGTTGGAGATGTCAGCTTGTCTTACACATTATCTTACAGGGAATACACAACATACATACGGAATGATAATTTACCAAGTATTTGGATGAGGGCGCTCCAAGAGTGGTTACTTGTCCTTTTGTCAACATTGCTAGTCTCTGTGCACATGTGCACGACATATGTTTGTTGACTGCGCAAGAGCCGTTGATGTTCCACGTATTATTGTGTACGGCTGTCTGCGCTTCCACTCGCGCTTTTAGTGTCCTCTGCACACTGAATGCCGTACTATCCGCCGAATATCTTGCTGTGGCGTGGTCTTCCATCGAGAGTGCGGTGCAAGAACCGATGTTGTGGCAGACTATTCACCTTTCATATGGCCCGGGAAGAATCTTCTCCATCGTATCCACATTTTCAGTAGGGTGAACGCTGCACATCAACACCCGATGTCAAGGTAAGCGATGCTTTCACAATTGTAGTTTGCTGATTAGTATATCAGACGTTGCGTAGCACAACATCACAAAAAGTTGATTTGTAGCACTATTGCACACGCGTTTGGGTACCACTATATGTTTTGTTGTTCACTTTGGTGTGAGAATCGCTTTTAGTCCTTGAGGTTTTTTCCTTTTAGATAATTCTTCAAGCTCATCATTTACATGACTCAATATACACAAAAATTCACATAAATATTTTTGACATAACAGTGGATATTACAATGGCTTGCATCTATAATTGACATTCCACCCATTATTTGTATCAAACATAGAAAATTCTTAAATACTAAAGCATTACAATTGTCCTTCAATTATTGTTACTGGTTGGTACAGTTTGTTGGTTAACCTAGAAAAAATTCCTTTGTACATAAATACAAATAACTTACATACATTTCATTATATTCTGTTGCTACATACACATTTAATGTATCCACATTTTAGTTTCCGGTCATGCATACATCAGTTATGAGAGTTTAATATTTTCCTAGGGCGAAACATGGAAAAGTATTTAAATCACGATTCTACATTACGCGTTGCTGGCCTAACTATTCCTTGGCGCCTCCTCCTGTATTGGAGAAGGAATATGGAATTTTACTCTACTGGTTTATGGGTTACTAAGGAAATGCAGTTTGCCCTTTCTTAAATCACTTGTCAGGGAACTCCTGTGTCATGGAAACGTAACGCACCAACGTCTCAGGTACAATATATATATTTATGTTTTATGTGTAGCTTTGAGTTCGTAATGTAAAAGTTTTTGCATTACTTCATACTTATTTCATTACACTTATGGGGAAATGACGTTCTTTATGTCCATATTTGATGCAATAAAAGTTGATTAGTTTTATCTGACGTCATATGCTTCCGTGTTTATGTGCGTTTTGTACATAGTATGTACAGAAAAGATGTTTCGTGGTTGTACTGCAACAATGTATATTCTCATTCTTCATTTGCTTGATGACTAAAGTATACACAAACACATACTTATAACTAAATCATTTCTTTGTGGTGCGGCGCATTTTTTCATTTGATACCTATAATAGCAGTCGTAAATCTCCTCTTCTGTGCCGTGTCGATGCACCGGTCGCGGCAATATATAAAAAACTTATAACTAACTTAAAAACTAATCGTGTTTCGTAGCTCATAGGCTACTCATATACTCGGTCATCACATTCGCTTGCAGATGTTTTTTCATAATTCATTCTTATTTGCTCATATATATATATATATATATATATATATGTATATATATATATATATATATATATATATATATATATATATATATATATTCTCTTGCATTTTTATTCCTCTTCTTCTTTTACCATGTTAAGAAAGTTATATCGACATTTCCTATGGTATCTTATCCTTTTGTTAGCTAACACATCCTGTATGTTTCGTCATAATGATTTCTTTTACTATTACTTATAATGTATATATCTTAGTGTTGACATAACTCTGCATATTAATATAACATTATTTTCTTTAGTTCCCTGATAGTGAAATATGGTTGTTATGTGTTAATATTTATTTTGAAATTGAGTTTGGCACTTGTGTAGCTTCGTGTTCCTAGCTGGTTGCGCTGCGAGTTAGGTGTTGCACTTGAGCAAGGTCAATGTCACTTCCCTAATACTGGCGTAAACATGCATTGTTGAGCACGCACAACTGATTCGTACACAGCTCCTGTTTGCATTTCGCTTCACATGAAGCTGTGTTGTTACACTTCCCTCTTGTTGAATGTTTGTTTTTGTTAATAAAACAAGAAAATTGCTTGAGTCTATACACATTTCATTCAAAGGATACTTATTAAATTTTTTAAACTATAACAGTTACTTATAAGACTATTCTATACATGTCTCTACAGGATGGAAAACTCCAAAACGACAAGGAAAACTCTCAATATTGTAACAAAGGGTAAATACAGCGCAGAATGCCAGAGAGAGGTCCAGAGGGATCTGTAGAAGTTCATTATAAAAATCTCAAAAACTGCAGAGGGTGCAAGAACCAGATCGCAAACGCGAAAATTCAAAGAAAATCGCTCTTGCCTGGTAAAGTAACTAGATGGAAGAACACAAGAAGAAACACTCTGAGAGGATGAAAAGATTTTGTGAAGCAAAGAAGAAAAAACTTCCAGAAATGAAATTGTGAATTCAATTTCAATCACTTTCCAAAAATAAAATGGGGTTAATCGTTATAATAATGATGAAAACCATGACATTACTTATACATACTTTCTTCTCTGACAATAAAACTGCTGTGATAAAGTGTTAGTATTCGTTAAAAGCCTTTAAATCTTTCTGAGGGTGGAGACCTTTGTCTCGCCCCATTCCTTCATATACTAAACTGTAAGTTCCAGGATAAGGCATTTTTGTAATAATATAGAGTCCGGAATATAGTAATTGCCATTTTTGTTTAACTTTGTCGATTTGGGATATGTCCTCAAGAGTACTCATTGCCCTTCAAAAACATGTGTAACTCTTTTTAGCTTTTTACTGTATATTCTTTTTCTGTATTCTGCTCTATTCTCTAGTGTAATTACTATTCGTTTGATTTTATCTTGCAATGTTAGCTTTGTAGTAGGTAATTTTGGTATGGGTGATTCCCATTCGTCATTTTGTTTTGTGTTAAACACAAGTTCATTATGAGTGAAACCTGTGGAGGAGTAGGGGAGATCGTTCACTATTTGCATAAATGGAGTTATGTTTTCAAGCCTTTGTGAATGCTTATTATGAGCATATGTCCTTATAAATCTATTGAATTCCTTAAACACTCTTTCCACGGGACTTGCTTCTGGCTGGAAAAAATATATGTTTAATGCCCTGGGTGTTCATGAATTGTTAACATTTTCTTCCCACAAAATAGGCTGTGTTGTCTGTTAATATGACTTTGGGTTTCCCTTCTCTTTGTAAATATTCCTTTTCAATTCTCCTTATGATGCTACTGGCTGTAGTGGTTTTGATAGCATAAAGTTTGATGTACTTTGTGAAAATATCGTAAGGAGCCACCTTTTGCTCTGGGATGTTGTTCTGTGATATCTAGAAAAACCATTTCCAGTGGGGCTTTGGTTAGTATGGGGTGTAATTCTGTAAACTTTGACATATTGGATGGTTTTGTTGTTTGGCAAATACCACACTTTCTTAATATTTGTGAAACACGTCGTCGTAAATTAGGAAAATAACAAAGTTTGGAAATCTTGTCTGTACATTTTGTTACTCCGTAGTGTCCCCAAACTTCATGTGTATGTTTGATAAATTCGTCGATATATTCCTCTGGAAGGCATACACGCCAATGGTTAGAATTTTCGTGCTTTGTATAACTGATACCATTTACTCACCTTGTAGTATGTATTCTGATTGAGATGATTGGTGGTCAAAATAGACTTTAGTGTATTTACCCCAAAGAAAATACTCGAGTTTCTTAAACGCCCAAATTACTGCTACACTTTCCAGTTCTGATACGGAATATGGTCTTTCTGCCTCTGATAAAGTTCTGCTGGCAAAGCTAATGACTTTCGGTACTGTTTTTCCTTCTTCCTCTTGCATCTGGAACAAACATGCCCCCAGTCCCTGAGACGAGGTGCCCGTGCTTAAACAGAAGTCCTTGAACATGTCAGGATGACTCAAAATGTTGGCTGATATTAATGCATTTTTAATTTTGGTAAAGTCCTCCTGGCATCTCTCATCCCATAACCAAGCCTTATTCTTTCTCAACAGGTTAAGTAGGGCATCGCTGCTCATAAGCTGCTGTGGTATAAATTTTGCAGAAAAAGGAAGTTAGTCCTAGATATGCTTTCAATTGTTTTTTGTTCCTTGGGGGTGGACAATTATGTATGGCATCTAGTTTCTTTGGGTCTGGTAATACACCCTGTTCAGAAATGATATATCCTAAAAATTTTACTTGCTCTTTGCCAAAGTTAGATTTCTTTAGATCTGCTGTTACTTCGTACTCTGTAAATCTCTGAAATACCGTTTCCTTTAAACTGATGTGGGCTGCCCAAGATGATGTGGCTATTAACATATTGTCAACATAAATGGTAAGTTTACTGAGCAATTCTTGTCCTAATACCCTGTATAAAGCTGAGATAAATATGCCTGCGCTAATGTTTAATCCAGAGGGTAGAACTTGAAATTCATAACTCTTGCCATTGCAGACAAATGCTGCGTGTTTTCTGTTCTACTCATGTAACTTTATTTGGCAGTAAGATTTTAAAGGTCGAGGGTGCTGAAATATTCGGTGTTATGAAATTTTAACAATTGTTCATCTAAATTATCTGGTTTTGTTCTTACTGGTACTAGGATTTTGTTTATGCCTCTAGCATTTAAAACTAGTCGTACTGATCCATCAGATTTACTAACTGGTAGCATTGGGCTGCAATATGGTAAAAATGGTGGCCGTATGATCCCCCATTTGCACACTCTATTTTAACTGCTTCACTTTTTGTCCATGGTATAGGGTAAGTCATAACACAAAATGTTTCGTGAGGGTAGACATTAAGTTTATGTTCGTAATCTTTGATTACTCCTGGATTCTTATTAAAAACATTTGCATATTTAAAATGTAAGTCAGAAAGCTCTTGTCGTTGTGTAGCATCTAGAATATTTTATTCATTCAATTTTTCTTCTACTAATTCCTGATTAACTTCAGTGTTGGCCTCATGTTCGTTAGAACACTTGTTCAAAAAATACACAGTGAGATATGAATTTCTGGGTATACTTTGCCATACCTCTCCTATGTGGTAATCAGGCTGATAGAAAATCTTTGGTCCTTCATAAAGAAGTGGCACTTACCATTACCTATAGAAAATCTTTGGTCCTTCATAAAGAAGTGGCACTTACCATTTCCTATGTCTATTTCAGTTTTATAGGTTCTAAGTGTGTCCATACCTATCAAGCAGTTGACTATAAGTTTGACTACTATTAAAAAATTACACTGGACAGAAAATTTTTCAATGTGCATGGTGGTCAGAGCTTGGTGTTTTACTAACTTGGTTTTGCCGCCAGTAGCAGTTTGCACTTTGCAGTTTTGTACTGGCAGAACACGAAATTTATTCCGTCTTTTTAATGCAGTGAAAAATGCTTCAGATATTAAATTAGTCGTGGACCCTATTAACTGTGTCTCTATAACAAAAAGTTCCACTCTGATTACTGCTTGCACTTGTTCTTCCAGTGTATTTTTCGCCGATTTTAGTTCATGTTGGCATAGATAGTCCTTTAAGTCTCATTGTTCATCGAATAGTAAGAAACATGTTTGAAAATTCTATTTGCCTCCATCGCTTACAAGGTCTATAGTATGGGGCTCAACTTTGACCGATTGGGGTTTTCCTGCGGTTTAGTCTGATCTGGTTCGGTACACAGAACTCCTTCTGTCAGTTGTACCGTGTGATTGTTTCTCCAGGGTGTATCATTTCCAGTTCGCGACATGCTCTCTCGTGTGTTCATATGGCTGTTGTGAAATGTTGCCGTATTGCGATTTTGCTGCGCAAAGGTTGACTGCGGTACAGCGTGTTGTACTTTATTGCTGTTGCCGTGCGCCAGCCACTGGTACGGCTGACGGTTTTTATTTACATGCGGTGCATAATTTAGAGAGGAGGGATGTAAATTAGCTTGTGAATGGTAATCATTCCTGTTATACGGAAAGTTTTGCTTAAATCTCTTGTTCCTACCATTTCCATTCCCGTATCCATTACCACTGTTAATGTATCCTTGCGGTTGCGCCTACCAGCTTTGCTGTGTGTTCGTGTATAGCTTTTTGAATTGACCATTCAAGTTATGTTGTTGTGGTGTTTGGTTGTCTGACGCCCTATTTGTTACTACTTTCTCTTCATATATTAAGTCGATTGAATCTAAAATGGATAGAAAATCTTCTGTGTCGTGCTCAGGTGTAGTAATTATTTTTCACGAATGTGTGATGGCAAACGACTTTTTAAAATTTTTAAAACATCAACATGAGAAATAGGATTCGTCCAATAACGTGTTTTATTGAGATACTTCTCAAAATACCCTCGCAAGCTACCGTATTTGCTATGAAGAAGGGCGGGGTTAAAAACCTCTCTCCTAAGTCTCCCCTGTACGGCTTCTGACGAGTATGTGTCAAGAAATGCCCGTTGAAATCGTAAATATGTGGAACAACGCTCAGCTACCTTGGTCGCCCACAAAAGTACATCACCTTGCGTGTACCCAACAACAAACCTGATCTTTTGTGCTTCCGTCCATGTCGAAAAGCATTAATAAATACAACAGGGTTCATTCTCCTACTCGCTCGTAAATGATGGAAATTGACAGTGTCTTAATAGACCTACGTCAGCAAATACAGTGGACAAGCTGTTTGCACTTTGTGTTGTGTTTACATACCTGTTATAATTGTTTACATTTCTCGAAGTTATTGGTTCTGGTGTCATGCCATGTAAACTTACACTTTGTGGTCTGTCATTACTATTGGCATTATTTGTAGGGTTTGCAATGGTCTGTGTGCATACATTACTTTGGTTTGCAGTGGTTGGCACTTTGTTTATGTGTACAACTTTGTCTCTCTATCAGTTTCACCTAAGTAGTTGCGTATCCTGTTCTCTGTGGCCTGCAAATTGGTGTTCACTTTGTCGATAATGTCATTTTCCTTTTGTTGAACAGACTTTTCAACTATATCATTCATTAATTTACATTCCTTCACTACCTTTTCCGCTGCTGTACTGGTTTTGTCTAAAGTACCTGCTTCAGGTCGTGAAATTACGTCAGATAAATTTTCATTAATTTTGTCTCTTTCCTTTTTGGCACAGACTGATTCGATTTCAAGTGATGCCACTTTTAAAGTGAGTTCACCTATTGCTGCCGGTATATTTTCGTAATCCTTGCTCAGTTTGTTTACTATTGTAGGGATGTTCTTTACTGCGGAAGTTAATTGTATTTGTGCAGTTTCCAGGTTTGTGTGTGTGTCTTTAATCCCTTTTATTTGCTGCTCTACTGTATCGTTACGTTCGTTAAGAGTGTGTAATTTTTGTTTTATTTCCGTAATGTCATTGTTTATTTCGGAAAGTACATCTTGTTTTAGCTGTTTTTCCATGTCTTCAAATTTTACATTCATTTCCTTGTGAAAATTCTTTGTCAAATCACTGATCTGCTGTGTGACTGTATCCTGAAAATCGTTTAAAACTTGTTTCTGCTCTTGCTTTATTTTCTTTATGTCTTGTGTTACTGAGGTAAGGTTTTGCAACAAACTGTCAAATTTTGTATTTATGTCCGTTCGCAAATTGGTGTTTATGTTTTTTATTGCTGCACGCAAAGTGGTGTTTGTATTTTGTATGTCTGCACGCAAATTGGTGTAATTGATCATGCAATCCAGTTTTTGAAGTATTATGGCAATGTGTCATTTTGGTTGCTATTTAATGTACCTTGGTTGATGACAACTGTGCTCTGCAAATCAATATTTGAACTTCCTGTGATGAGTGATGGTAAAGCGTCATCAAAAATCATGTTAACTGCGCTTTCTATGTTCTCCTGTGCAAACAGAATGTTGCTTGCGGAGATAACGTGATGTAGCCTCATCTATTGTCCTCAACGTGCCCTGAAAGTTAGAACTCTGTGATAGCTCACTATCACTTGTTATTTCGGTCATGTTCATCTCTGAACTATTTAATACGCCTAATTGTGGAAGACAATTGTACGCCATCTTGGCTCATTGCGTTTTCGCTAATGTTAACAATAATGGAAACTGATTTTTGTGCCATATTTGATTGTATATTAAAATTAAAATTTTTGGAAAACAGAAAATTGAAGCATATCATTTTGTGAATTCAGGCATACTATTTACGTGCCATCAAGCATTATTTGTCTACTTTTATGAAGCACGAAATTTTGTAACACAAAAAACTTCAAATTTTTCTCTCGTTACTCATTACGAAAAATTTCTGAAAAAATTCACTAACTGCATTTAGGAAAGGAAATTAAGGAAACGTATATCTAATAATTACGCAGGAGGCGCTACCAAGCATAGCTAAGCAACCGGTTGCGTAGTGGTCCTACCTTTACTGTCATGAAACAAACAGCATATTTTCCAAAATTTTCCTTAGATTCCGATTCCTTTTGGTTTGGTTTTCTTTTTAAAGAATTTTCGGTTCTGGTTATTTTGCTCCCAGTCATGATGTATCACATGAAAATTTTAAAAAATCATTAATACATGCAAACATTTTTCATACAATAATACATAATGTTGCATAATTTACACAACTGCTTTCATGGCCTTTTCAGTGTAATGTCACCAGGTCGCCAGTTGCGCAACTTTTTTTAGTAATAATTAAAATATCTAAATAAGGAAGTTAATTTTTTTGTTTTATTTTACAATTAATGGACAAATTCTGTAACTTTATATCTTCTCTCCTTTGAGCCCATATTAAGTTGAACTTACTTCGAAGTTGTCGAGATCTACACACTTCTGTTAGATGCTTCTTCTTCCGACGACGGAAAACTTCTCCTTCTTCACCTTGTAGGTAATGTAATTTTCGTTTATCGGACTTCTTCCTCATATACATGACATTTTCGTGGTGCACAGAAGAAAATAAAAAGGCTTCATATTTTTACAGTGAGAGAAATTATTATTCAGATACCATGAAAGCTACTATAAGCATCTCATATCTAAACACGTCCTCTCTCCACGAGAACTCAAGACATAAATGTGACAAAAAATTGAATGAGGTCCTTATCATTTGTTCTCGCCTTCCGGCGTAGCAAAATACATCTTTTGCGGCTGCTTACAGGGGTTATCCTTGGTTTTTCCTATGTACCGATACAGTAGCAGCGTCGTCTGAGGCGCCCTGCCACAGTTCGCGCGGCTCCCTCTGTCAGAGGTCCAAGTCCTCCCTCGGACATGGGTGTGTGTGTGTTGCCCTTAGCGTAAGTCAGTTTAAGATAGATTAAGTAGTGTGTAAACCTATGGACCGACGCCCTCAGCAGTTTGGTGCCATAGGAACTTCCCACAAATTTCCAAAAATTATTCGTCATGGTGGATACAAGAAATAACTCCCACAATTTGTACACGTTGAATGACAGCCAGATTTATGGTGGTTAAACACATGCCACGAATATTTAAGTTACACTTCGTCTGAAGTAAACAATGCCTATTTCATGTAATAGAACACAACAATCTACCATTAACAATGCTGATTGAACGTCTTCTAGCAACACAATATATGAGTTTATACGTCCTTTCCTTGGTAACCTGATGCCTGTAGACAAATAGACTCCTTCCTTCATTCCTAGAGGCAATGCTAAGCGTAGTTAGGCAAGCAGTGCATAGTGTATCTGAAGTAGACGTCAATGCTTTATCACTTGCTCCACAAATAAATAACAAGCCCCATGAATAAGGTGAAGGAATTATGTATAATGTTTCTTATTTAAAGATTTGGGATACCTGAACATGTCGTTGTTGTTGTTGTGGTGTTCTTCAGTCCAGAGACTAGTAGGATGCAGCTCTCCATCCTACTCTATCCTATGCAAGCTACTTCATCTTCCAGTACCTACTGCAACCTACATCCTTCTGAATTGCATACTGTATTCATCTCTTGATCTCCCTCTAACATTTTTAGTCTCCACGCTGCCCTCCAATACTAAATTGGTGTTCCCTTGATGCCTCAGAACATGTCATACTTCTTTCAGAAACGAGTTCCTGACACTTAAATCTATACTCAATGTTAACAAACTGCTCTTCTTCATAAACTCTTTCCTTGCCATTACCAGTCTTCCTTTTTTTATCCTCTCTACTTCGACCATCATCAGTAATTTGGTCCCCAAATAGCAAAACTCATTTACTACTCTTTCTCATTTCCTAATCTAATTCCCTCAGCATCACTCAATTTAATTCGACTACATTGTAATATCCTCGTTTTGCTTTTGTCGATGTTTATCTTATAATCCTCCTTTCAAGACACTGTCCATTTCGTTCAGCTGCTCTTCCAGATATTCGTTCAGCTGCTCTTCCAGATACCTTGCTGTCTCTGACAGAATTACAAATTCATCAGCAAACCTCAAAGTTTTAATTTCAGCTCCACGGATTTTAATTCCTACTCCGAATTGTTCTTTTTTTACCTTTGCTGCTTGCTCAATATACAGATTGAATAACGTCAGGGATATGTTACAACCCTGTCTCACTCCCTTCCCAACCACTGCTTCCCTTTCATGCCCCTCGACACTTATAACTGCCACCTGGTATCTGTACACATGGTAAATAGCTTTTGCTCCCTGTATTTGACGCCTGGCATATTTGGAATTTGAAAGAGAATATTCCAATCAACATTCTCAAAAGCTGTCTCTAAGTTGTCAAATGCTAGAAACGTAGGTATGCCTTTCCTTAACCTAGCTTCTAAGATAAGTCGTAGGGTCATTATCGCCTCACATGTTCAAGCATTTCTACAAAATCCAAAATGATCCACCCCAAGGTCGGCTTCTACCAGTTCTTCTATTCGTCTGTAAAGAATTCGTATTTGTATTTTGTAGCCATGACTTATTAATCTGATAGTTCGGTTATTTTCACATCTGTCAACACCTGCTTTCTTTGAGATTGGAATTATTATATTCTTCTTGAAGTCTGAAGGAATTTCGCCACTCTCATATATCTTGCTGACCAGATGGTAGAGTTTTGTCAGGCTATCAGTACAGGTAGTTCTAATGGAATGTTGTCTACTCCTGGAGTATTGTTTCGACTTAGGTCTCTCAGTGCTCTGTCAAACTCTTCACGCAGTATCGTGTCTCCCACTTCATCTTCATCGACGCCCTCTTCTGTTCCCATAATATTGTCCTCAAGTACATCGTCCTTGTATAGATCCTCTATGTACTATTTCCATCTTTGTGCTTTCCCTTTTTTGCTAACAACTGCATTACCATCTGAGCTCTTGATATTCATAAAGGGGTTCTCTTTTCTCGAAAGGTCTCTTTAATTTTTCTTTAGGCAGTATCTATCTTACCCGTAGTGGTATATGCCTCTACATCCTTATATTTGTCCTCTAGCCATCCCTGATTAGCCATTTAGCACTTCTTGCTGATCTCATTTTCGACACGTTTGTATTCCTTTTTGCCTGCTTCATTTACTGCATTTTTATATTTTCCCCTTTCATCAATTAAATCCAATATCTGTTCTGTTACCCAAGGATTTCCACTAGCCGTCGTCTTCTTACCTACTTGATCCTCTGGTGCCTTCACTACTTCATCCCTCAGAGCTACCCATTCTTCTTCTACTGTATTTATTTCCCCCATTCCTGTCAGTTATTCCCGTGTGCTCTCCCTGAAACTCTGTACAACATCTGGTTTAGTCAGTTTATCCAGGTCCCATCTCCTTAAATTCCCACCTTTTTGCAGTTTCTTCAGTTTTAATCTATTGTATTGTGGTCAGAGTCTACACCTGCCCCTGGACATGTCTTACAATTTAAAATCTGGTTCCTAAATCTCTGTCTTACCATTATATAATCTATCTGAAGCTTTCCAGTATCTCCAGGCGTCTTCCATGTATAAAATCTTCTTTCATTATTCTTGAACAAAGTGTTAGCTATGATTAAGTTATTCTCTGTGCAAAATCCTACCAGGCAGCTTCCTCTTTCATTCCTTACCCACATTCCATATTCACCTACTACTTTTCCTTCTGCTTCTTTTCCTCCTATCGAATTCCAGTCCCCCAAGACTATTAAATTTTCGTCTCCCTTCACTATCTGCATAATTTCTTTTATCTCATCACACATTTCGTGAATCTCTTCGTCGTCTGCAGAGCTAGTTGGCAGTCTTGTACCACTGTGGTAGGTGTGGGCTTTGTGTCTATCTTGGCTAAAATAATGTGTTCACTATGCTGTTCATAGTAGCTTACCTGTGCTCCAACTTTTTATTCATTATTAAACCTACTCCTGCACTACCCCTATTTGATTTTCTATTTATAACTCTGTGTTCAGCTGACCAGATGTCTTGCTCCTCCTGCCACTGAACTTCACTAATTCCCACTATATCTAACTTTAACCTATCCATTTCCCTTTTTAAATTTTCTAACCTACCTGTCCAATTAAGGGATCTGACATTCCACACTCTGATACGTATAATGCCAGTTTTCTTTCTCCTGATAACGACACACTCCTGAGTAGTCCCCTCCCAGAGATCCAAATGGGGAACTATTTTACCTCTGGAATATTTTACACAAGAGCACGCCATCATCATTTAACCATACAGTAAAGCTGCATGCCCTCGGAAAAAATTACAGCCCTAGTTTTCCCTTGCTTTCAGCCATTTGCAGTACCAGTGTAGCAAGGCTGTTTTGGTGAATGTTACAAGGCCAGTTCAGTCAATCATCTAGACTGTTGCCCCTGCAACTATTGAAAAGGCCGCTGTCTCTCTTCAGGAACTGCACATTTGTCTGACCTCTCAACAGATACCCCTCCATTGTGGTTGCACCTATGGTACAGCTATCTGTATCACTCAGACATGCAAGCCTCCCCACCAGCGGCAAGGTCCATGGCTCATGAGGGCCGCATGAACATATGGATGTATATATGTATATAAGGATGAAAATGTAACTGACTTTAGACATGTTTATTCTATAATATGAATGTAAATGAATCTATTAGTTACAAACTAAACTGATATGAGTGTTTGCGAAAATAATCAAAGCTAATATAGTGTTCTAAATATTCCCAAAGTGAAACTCAATAAGAAGTAAGTGTGAATGGAATGTCAGCAATAATATGTAATATATGGATGTATTAAAATTGTAACTATGTAAATAACGATTTGTTTAAAGAGTAACAACATATGAAATCAGACACTTTATGCAAAATAAGTCATTAATAGAGTTGGATAGCAATTTGGCAAGGCACCTGTGTAAAAGGAATTTTTTTTTCAAAAGTGAAATGTGTTGACACTTAGTACATGTGTGCTAACCTACAAAAATTTTTACTAAACCACACTAAGCTTTGAATAAATGGAGAAGTGCTTTATAAGGAACTACCCTTATCAGCAAGTGCTGATTGACGGATTTGCTCTCTGCTGAATAAGCATATTACTATGGGTAAACAATACTCCCGGACAATGAAGTTGGAGGTCTTCTGTCACAGCATCGAAATTACCACACGCTTGCACACCATTTCCAAGATGTGCACAAATATTTGTGGAGGGATCCACAGCGCAACACACGACAATTTCGCTGTTTCACTCCACATGCAGTGGACATGCATGAGTTAAAAGTATTCAGTGAGGACACAACCGTTTAAGTCCCAGTGGCAGGCCGCCAGCTACTTGTCATGTGCATGGGCACAATAATTAAAGAGACTTGACTAAACTAAGCATTGTTGAATAGACACAGTATTTGATACTTGTGCCCCTTTTTTATCATTTGTTTTCCTTTTAATTATTTGTATTTGTATTTGTACATATAATTAGGTAAAGCTAACTTCTCCACTTAACATGATGTAAGTCTATCTAAAAGACCGAGAAATAAAGGGCTTTGACCTGTCACATCAGTAATAGATAGCAACCAATTAATCATATGATACTGCCTAACACTGGACACCTCCGTACAATGTCAGTGTACAGTGGGGGGCAGTTGTGTAATACCTAAACAACTAGTTCCCAATATCATACCTTTTTATTTTTTCTCATTATTAATTTTTATGAATATTTTCTTTTCCTCATTAATAATAAGAAATTTGTGTGCTGCCACAGAGGATGGCAGAGATAGGCTCGTAAACTTATCCTTGTAACAGAAGAGCAATGTCAGGGAATATTCAACTTTTTTAACAACTTTTGTTTGTATCTAGCTTGAGAGTACTTATGTTTAAATCTGAAATAAACAGGACATTTAATTTTTTCTCGTGGACCAACAATGAGTGTAGTAAAAGATATATTCGTTCATAAGCATGACTTTTGCCTACAAGCATAAGAAGAGGCTGTAAGTTCTTTCATCCTGCAAGACATTTTAAAATATATATGTGATAATCATCAAGATTTAGTGGCTGGACTGCATGATCCGCAACCACAGAGAACTGGGGGTAAATTAATGATATCAGTGTAACCTATCAGTGACTTCTATTAAATATATATGTGTAATAATCGAACAACTGACTTTTTGTTACACACCCAATTTGCTGCAAAATCAGATGTCCTATAAATCTCCATGCACAGGGAAAGAAAAATTATCTTATATACATTATTCATTTTTTGTGACTTCAGTATTTGTACATTGCATTGTATTTTTCTTGTGCTTTGAGGAAGGCTGTTCATGGCATCAGTTTAATTTCAACAAGAATTCATGCTTTAATACAAAATCTGCAGGTAGTAATTATCTCTCATTAAGTATACTTCATGCCAATTCATGCTCTTTGTGTTGGCTCTTGGGCTGCCTCCCAGCATAGTTATTCTAAAACTGACCACAGACTAACATATATTGCAAATGGTGTTGCTTCAACAGTAGCATGACAAGGGCTAGAGAAAGGAGGAAAAACTGTATTGATTAAAAAAGAGCATAAAGTTCAAAATTAGGGTCAGAAAATACATATTAAACAACTGATTTCAGAAGCAAAGTATGTTATACCATATACATGTATTTATTTTATTTTCACTTAATTACAGTAGAGGACAAAAAATTAACAAAACTGTCTCTTTCAGATGTTGTCCAGTGCCATACACCTCCTTTCAGTAGTTCTGCTGGTTGTCCCCTTGCCAATACCAATGAAGTCTCCAATGGACAGAAGAAATCACCAGAGACAAAATATTTCAGTGTCAGTGGTAGCTGCATCATTTGCGGAACAGTCAGTCCTGGAAGAAAGGGAAAGAATGATATGAGACAATTTGTTTGACAATTCAAGTGAAATTTAAGAACATAATTTGCTAGTCATTCCTCCCACTGTTATGATTATGTAGATTCATTAACTAAAGATTTCCTGTCAGCTGAATGACAAATACCTAGATGCTTATGAAACTCAGATAAGAATCACTTTATGATAAATGTGGATGTGGTTTTGTGTATAATACTAATAACTGAGAACACAACAGCTATATCCTACAGCTTTCTTAAAAAGACTGACTTTACTGTTAATTTTACTGTGTTAAACCTAGTGTGAGTATGAACAAGAAATTTATTTGTTTATGGGAATAATTCTAGGTGATGAATAATTTTTTTGGTCTGAAACATTCACTAAAAGATGGAAAGTTGATGTCGCAATGGGAGATAAAAGTGACCAATATCTTCCATTATAGATGTGGGTGTGTGAACTCTGGACATTAGTATACTATCATACTTTTTTTACATTAAATAGCCATAATAAGCCATCAGTTTCAGGAAAAAGATCCTTCACTGAAGTGCAATACAAGATGTTTCAGTTTAAGTTAGCTTCAGCTAGCTAGAATCTGAAATAAAGGGGGACACTGAAAATAACTTGATATTCAAAGACAGTTAAAAACATAGCATTCCAGAAACTCTTTCCACATGCTACAACTTTCGTTTACTAGATTCTTGTTCAGCTTCTATATCATACAAATATAGCTGTTATTTTATGATAAATATGGACGGGATTATGTGGATAATACTAATAACTGAGAAACACAATAGCGATGTTCTGTAGTTGAGGAGGTATCACCATTTTTAAAGTACTAACTTTTATGTTACTCTTACTGTATTAATCTCAGCTTAGGTAACCACATATAGTTCACAGGCTTCAGTGAATAATGGTAGATGGGATAATGTTGTTCATCTGAGGCATTAACGGACCAGTAATACTAATATTTTCACTAAAAGGCAAAAGTTATTCTGACACATCTATGATGTTTACAAGTATAAAGGCAACAGTGATGAAATCTAAATGGAATTTTTATATTTTATGAAGTTGCCAAGACCGTTAGTAGTATAGTTCATTACTGATAACATGATGTAATATCTTTAAATGTTTTGTTTATTCTTTGGTAGCAAAGATGTGATGATTCTGGGATAGCTGCTAAGTGAAGTGAATAAAGAAGTCTTAAGCAGGCCAATTGGTGTGTGTTCTTGGTGATTTAAAATTAGACTAAATATCGTCAAGCCACATATTTTGGGAAATGCCGCAAAACCCACTTATTGCAATTTTTAGTCGACAGTGGGACGGAAGTTTCTGTAATTTCCGCTCACGCAAATGTTAATAGTGAGTCACCATATAAATTTTATGCTGTAAATGGTACCAAAATTCCTACAACAGAATCGAACTTCGTACTATTGATCTGGGACTGCGACGTCAATTTCAATGGCCATTTATAGTTGCAAAGATCAATAAAGCTATACTGGGTGCCGATTTTTTGAATAAATTTCAATTATTAGTAGATGTCCATAATAAAAGATTAATAGATGATGTAACCAATCTCAATGCTGAGGGTAAAGTTATGTAAATCTCATAGGAAAACGTCCTGAGCACCATGAGCCAAAACACAAAATTTACAGATCTACTGGTACATTATCCAGACATAGCTAAACCTAATTTGGTACCTAGCGAAATTAAACGTGATGTGAAACACTATGTTACCACTGAAGGCCCGCCTGTGGTTTCTAGCGCAAAACACTTAGACCCAAAGCACATGGCGACGGCAAAACAAGAATTTAAATTCATGTTAGACAATGGCATCATTAGACCATCTAAGTCTGCTTGGGCAAGTCCTCTCCATATTGTACCTAAGAAGGATGGCTCAATACATCCTTGTGGAGATTATAGACGATTAAATGAAAGAACAATTCCAGACCATTATCCTGTACCTAGAACAGAAGATTTCCATTGTATTCTTCAAGGCAAAAACATATTTTCTAAAATCGATCTCCTTAAGGCCTATTATCAAATACCTATTGCTGAAGAATATAAGCACAAAACAGCTGTAATCACACCATTTGGAATGTATGAAATCAATGTCATGAGCCTTGGCCTGTGGAATGCACTTTCAACATTCCAGCGATTCATTAATGATGTTATGTTTGGGTTAGATTTTGTGTTTCCTTACCTCGATGACATTTTAATCGCCTCATCCACTATTGAAGAACACCGAACACACCTGAAACTAGTCCTGGAGCGATTGTCAAATTATGGACTTCAAATCAACATATCAAAATCAACATTTGGAGTAAATGAAATTGCATTCCTGGGCTACTGGATAACATTAGAAGGATCCCGTCCACTACCTGAGAAAGTGCAAGCAATTTTAGAGTATAACTTACCTGACAAACTGCATGAGCTCCACAGATTTCTTGGCATTGTCGACTACTACCGTCGCTACCTTAAAGATGCAGCACAGACTCAAGCTGTTTTGCACGACTATCTTAAGGGAGCAAGAAAGAAGGATATTAGACAAATTCAGTGGACTGAAGAAGCAAAGAAAATGTTTGAGAACTCTAAACAAGATATAGTAAATGCTGCATTATTGGCTTTTCCTAACTCAGATTTACCCGTAGCATTATGTACAGATGCATCAGATATTGCTGTTGGTTCTGTGCTCCAGCAACTGGAAAATGGAAATTGGAGACCTGTTGCATTCTTTTCACACTAACTGAGTAAATCACAGAAGGGTTACAGTACCTATGACCGAGAATTATTGGGAGTTTACCTTTCTGTAAAAAAGTTTAAGTATTTACTGGAAGGAAGAGACTTCATAATCTTTATTGATCATAAGCCACTCACATTTGCTTTCAAGCAAAACAATGATAAGGCATCTCCTCGACAGATGAGACAGTTGCAGTACATTTCACAATTTTCGACCGATATTCGTCATGTCAGTGGCCATGACAATATTGCTGTAGATGCCCTATCCAGAGTTGATGAAGTAGTAATACTGGACTATGATGAAATTGCCAAAAACTAGCAACAAGATCAAGAACCACAGCAACTCCGAACAGGGAACAACTCCTTAAACTTCAAGTCATATCAACTTCCATCAGAGAAAACATTGTGGTGTGACACATCCACTGCAAATATCAGATCTTGTATTCCTCGACCTTTTCGTTATCAAATATTTCTTCATTTTCATGGTTTAGCTCATCCTGGCATAAAGACAACAGTGAAACTGTTGAGTAGCAGAGCCATTTGGTGAAACATCAAAAGTGATGTGCTTCAGTGGACTAAATCCTGTGTAAGTGACGCCAGAAACTATTTCCAGAAAGTTAAGTGATTTACACAGGAATATAATTTAGTTTAACACCGACAACAAATTAAATACGTGCATTAGTGTATCGTTTAGTCTTGCTGTTAAAGTTTTCACTTTTCTTTGCGAATTTTTTCAGAAAACAAGAAAAGATCGTAACCTCACAAAGACGCGTTTAGGCCTAAATTTTGTAAACGTGTTTGTTTCTTGTTTCACGGTAATTTGACTAGTTTCTCGGTAACAAATAAGTAAACTACCGTAAATAGCGTATAACTTCATTGTTTTAATACAGATTTCAGAAAAACAGCTTATATACATTTGTTTATAGACCTAATTCTCGTAACGTTTTTGGAGAATCAAACTTAAAGTATCTCGTTTAATTGTCCTTTTTTCATTCCATCGAGTGAAATATATAATAAATAGCGTATACCTTCATTTATTAATACAGATCTCAGAAAAACAGCGGACTTTTAAATCAGAAACTTACTTATATACATTTGTGAATAGGCTTAATTCTTGTAACGTCTTTTTTGATTTTCGGTAATTTAATTGATTTATTCCAGCTAAAGTATTATTTTTACCATGAGTGAGAAGTGCCTGACTTGCTGTAGAATTGTTAGTTCCGGGGTTTGGTGTGATGGATGCAGTAGTTTTTTTCATTGGGGGGACTGCAGTGGCGTGGGTGTCGGGACAGTGGATCAGGCTCATCAGTGGTTATGTAGGATTTTCAGCAGAGATAGGAAGATAGAGGAACAGGCGGGGAAAATTGCTGCCCTTCAGGCTGAGCTAGATCAGGCTAGGGAAGATCTGGACAGGTTAAGGATGGAGAAGGGCAAAGAGAGGTGGAGAAGGGCAAAGAGAGCTGGGAAGTGGCAACAGGTAACAGAAGGAACAGGCCTAGAACTAAGTCTGACAGTTTTGTGGTGAATTTCAAAAATATATTTGACCTGTTGCTTCAGTTAGAAAATGATGACCCTCAAGAAGGGCAGGACACAACAAAATTTCAATAGGAAATTAAAAAAGAATGTAGGAAAGTCATCGAAAAGGAAGAAAGTTTTGTTGTTAGGCAGTTCTCATGCCAGAGGAGTAGGCCAACTTCTGCAGGAGGAATTAGGACCAGAATACCAGGTCACAATTTTTTCCAAACCAAGTGCTAGACTGGATCAGGTGTCAGAGGATTTAGGTTCACTCTGTAAAAGATTTACCAGGGAAGACACCGTGGTTATTGTGGGAGGGCCAGGGAACAGTATTGACAGAGATCCTGGGTACAGTATAGAGTGTGACCTGGTAAAGATTGCGTCAGCATCGAGACACACCAATATTGAATTTGTATCTGTCCTGAGACGCCATGACTGGCCTCATTTGAACTCTTCTGTTGGGAGAGTCAATTTGGAGTTGGAACGGCTGCTTGGGTCAGGTGCGGGGGCTCATATTGATTCTCTCAGTAGGTGGGACTATACCAGGCACGGCCTACATCTCAACAGGAAAGGGAAGGGTAAACTGACTGGGGTAATAGCAGGAAATTTAAGGGGGGGAGGCATTGCCATGAATGGTAAAATACCAGTGGTTAGAGGTGTTGGAGCAGCACCTTTTTTAGGATAGGTAAGACAGAAAGATGTCAAGTTCTACGAGAGGTCAGGATTGAAACAAATCTTCAGTTTAGGCAAGAAATTAAACAGCACAATTCTAGCACATTGGATCACCAATCACAGCTGTCAATTATAAATTTTCACCAATCACCAGAAATTTGATCTCCACCAATTTGTATCTCAGTCCTAGGTAATTGCATTGATGAATTAAAGTCACCCAACCCAGTTGACATAATCTGCCTCTCTGAACACCATGTGACCACTGGTATAGGAACTAGGCCTAAGCACAATGAGAAACTCAGACAGGAGAGTACCGCGAATGTTAGAATAAGGAAAGGTTCTCATAAAAGTATAATTAAAAATAATGTAAGTATATTTCATCAAAATATTGGGAGTTTAAAGAATAAAATAGATGAGCTTCTGCTTTGTTGAGAAGATTTAGAAGTTGAGGATGAAATAGATATACTATGCCTGTCTGAGCATCACATTGTTACTGATATGGATAAGGTAAATGTAAATGGATATAAGCTCTCTGCACATGTAATGAGAGAAAATATGGAGAAAGGAGGAGTTGCCATATATGTCAAAAGTTACGAGGGCAGTTCAATAAGTAATGCAACACATTTTTTTTCTCGGCCAATTTTGGTTGAAAAAACCGGAAATTTCTTGTGGAATATTTTCAAACATTCCCGCTTCGTCTCGTATAGTTTCATTGACTTCTGACAGGTGGCAGCGCTGTACGGAGCTGTTAAAATGGCGTCTGTAACGGATGTGCGTTGAAAACAACGGGCAGTGATCGAGTTTCTTTTGGCGGAAAACCAGGGCATCTCAGATATTCATAGGTGCTTGCAGAATGTCTACGGTGATCTGGCAGTGGATAAAAGCACGGTGAGTCGTTGGGCAAAGCGTGTGTCATCATCGCCGCAAGGTCAAGCAAGACTGTCTGATCTCCCGCGTGCGGGCCGGCCGTGCACAGCTGTGACTCCTGCAATGGCGGAGCGTGCGAACACACTCGTTCGAGATGATCAACGGATCACCATCAAACAACTCAGTGCTCAACTTGACATCTCTGTTGGTAGTGCTGTCACAATTGTTCACCAGTTGGGATATTCAAAGGCTTGTTCCCGCTGGGTCCCTCATTGTCTAACCGAACACCATAAAGAGCAAAGGAGAACCATGTGTGCGGAATTGCTTGCTCGTCATGTGGCTGAGGGTGACAATTTCTTGTCAAAGATTGTTACAGGCGATGAAACATGGGTTCATCACTTCGAACCTGAAACAAAACGGCAATCAATGGAGTGGCGCCACACCCACTCCCCTACGAAGAAAAAGTTTAAAGCCATACCCTCAGCCGGTAAAGTCATGGTTACAGTCTTCTGGGTTATTCTGTTCGATGTACTTCCCCATGGTCAAACGATCAACTCTGAAGTGTATTGTGCTACTCTTCAGAAATTGAAGAAACGACTTCAGCGTGTTCGTAGGCACAAAAATCAGAACGAACTTCTCCTTCTTCATGACAACGCAAGACCTCACACAAGTCTTCGCACCCGAGAGGGGCTCACAAAACTTCAGTGGACTGTTCTTCCTCATGCACCCTACAGCCCCGATCTCGCACCGTCGAAATTCCATATGTTTGGCCCAATGAAGGACGCAATCCGTGGGAGGCACTACGCGGATGATGAAGAAGTTATTGATGCAGTACGACGTTGGCTCCGACATCGACCAGTGGAATGGTACCGTGCAGGCATACAGGCCCTCATTTCAAGGTGGCGTAAGGCCGTAGCATTGAATGGAGATTACGTTGAAAAATAGTGTTGTGTAGCTAAAAGATTGGGGAATAACCTGGCGTATTTCAATGCTGAATAAAACAACCCCTGTTTCAGAAAAAAAATGTGTTGCATTACTTATTGAACTGCCCTCGTATCATTGTGCAAAAAGTATAGAAACAAAAAAGTTTTGTGTAGAGAAACATATAGAAGCATGTGCCTGTGAGCTTAAATTAAATAAAGTCACATTTATAATTGTAACTATATAGGTCCCCATCGGGAAATTTTCGTCTATTTCTGAAAAATTTGGACTCCTTGTTGTGCTATCTGTCAGACAGGGGGAAGCAAATTATTATTTGTGGGGACTTCAATGTAGATTCTCTGAAAGAAGGTAATAGGAAAAATGACCTTGAAGTATTACTCAGTTGTTTCAATTTGACACCCATTATTGATTTTCCCACTCGGGTGGTAAAGGATAGCAGCTCACTGATAGATAACTTCTTTATAGACCAAGATAAGTTTAACCAGATAAATGCTCAGCCTGTTGAGAATGGTCTTTCTGATCATGGTGCACAGCTAGTTACAATATATGACATAGCTCCATTCAGCAGTACTAAACAGTCCTCCAAAGTAGTACGTTCAGTCAATGATTTAACAATTGCAAATTTCAGGGAAAGCTTACAGCAGTTAGACTGGGGTGAGGTATACCGTGAACCTGATGCCAATTTAAAATATAATTTATTTCATGACACTTTTGTAAATGCATTTGTAAACTGCTTCCCCAAGAAAATAGTTAAATATACTCGTAAGAAACCATGTAACAAACCATGGCTTACTAAGGGTATAAAAATATCTTGTAACCAGAAAAGGGAAATGTATCTGACAGCAAGAAAGAGTAATGACCCAGAAACTATCAAACATTATAAAAACTACTGTGCTATATTAAGAAAAGTTATTAAAAAATCCAGAAGTATGTGTATCATGTCTGAAATCAGCAACTCTGATAATAAAATTAAAACAATTTGGAATATTATTAACAGAGAAACAGGTCAACCAAGAGCACAGGAAGACAGTATTACCATCAAATAGAATGAAAATTCTACGAACAAAAAGTCAGAAGTTGAAAATATTTTTAATAATCATTTTCTAAATGTTGTGGATATAGTAGGATCCAGGTGTTCATTAGAAGATGCTAGGCTGTTCATGGAAGAGGCCATACCTATGCAATTTGATACAATTGAAATCTCACCCACTTCTCCCTCTGAAATTAGGAAAATAATAAACTTGCTTAAAAGCAAAAACTCACATGGAAATGATGGCATTTCCAGCAAAATACTAAAAGCTTGTTCTCAACATATAAGTAAGATTCTTAGCCACCTGTGTAATAGCTCTCTGGAACAAGGCATTTTCCCTGATAGACTGAAATATGCTATTGTTATACCTTTGCATAAAAAAGGGGATAGATCTGATGTCAACAATTATCGTCCAATCTCCCTTCTAACAGCTTTATCCAAAATTTTTGAGAAACTAATGTATTCAAGAGTAGCTTCACATATCTGTAAAAATGAAGTACTAACAAAATGTCAGTTCGGTTTCCAGAAAGGTTTTTCAACAGAAAATGCTATATATGCTTTCACCAATCAAATCTAGACAAGCTCAAGTATTGTGGCATGATTGGGACAGTGCACAAATGGTTTAATTCATAACTAAGTGGAAGAGTGCAGAAAGTTGAAATAAGCAGTTCTCAAAATATGCAAAGATCAGCACATTCCTCACACTGGGGAACTATCAAGAATGGGGTTCCACAAGGGTCGGTCTTGGGTCCTTTGTTGCTCTTAATATATATTAATGACTTGCCATTCTATATTCATGAAGAGGCAAAGTTAGTTCTCTTTGCTGATGATACAAGTATAGTAATCACACCTGACAAACAAGAATTAACTGATGAAATTGTCAATAATGTCTTTCAGAAAATTACTAAGTGGTTCCTTGTAAATGGACTCTCACTAAATTTTGATAAGACACAGTACATACAGTTCTGTACAGTAAGTGGTATGATGCCATTAATAAATATACGAGGTGTGGCTAGAAAAAAACCGGACTAGTACTGGTGAAACAATAAAACGAATGCAATAAGGCTGAAAGTCGCGTGGCCTGTCACGTGACTCTCGCTCCGCCTACTGCTCGAGTTTCATTTGCCTCCTGCACGCAGTCTGCCCGTGGCGTCTGTTTTAAGTAGTTGACGTTTTGTCTGTGCGTCCAAAAATGTTGAGTGTACAGAAAGAACAGCGTGTTACATCAAATTTTGTTTCAAACTAGGAAAATCTGCAAGTGCAACGTTTGTAATGTTACAACAAGTGTACGGCGATGATTGTTTATCGCGAACACAAGTGTTTGAGTGGTTTAAACGATTTAAAGATGGCCACGAAGACACCAGTGATGACACTCGCACTGGCAGACCTTCGTCAGCAAAAACTGATGCAAACATTGAAAAAATCGGTAAACTTGTTCGACAAGATCGCCGTTTAACAATCAGAGCAGTGTCTGAGTTAACAGGAGTGAACAAGGAAAGTGTTAGGCAGATTCTTCATGAAAGTTTCAACATGAACAAAGTGTGTTCAAAAATGGTTCCAAAGTGTCTCACAATTGAACAGAAGGAACGCCGAAGAATGATTTGTTCTGACATCCTGGAAAACATTGAAAGTGATCCCACCTTCTTACAAAATGTTATTACTTGCGATGAATCGTGGTTTTTTACTTACGATCCCGAAACTAAACGCCAATCGGTGCATTGGAAAACTCCTGGTTCTCCACGACAAAAAAAAGCACGAATGTCAAAATCGAAATTCAAGGCAAAGATGATTGTTTTTTTTTTGACATCAAAGGGATTGTGCACATTGATTGGGTACCAGAGGGACAAACAGTGAATCAGCATTACTACATTAGCGTCCTGGCTACCCTACGTGAGCGAGTACGGAGAAAACGGAACGATTTGTGGAGAAAAAAGTCATGGATCCTTCACCAAGACAATGCCCCAGCTCACAGTGCGTTGTCAGTGAAGACGTTTTTGGCAAAACACAACATTCCCATCTTAGATCATCCACCCTACTCACCTGATTTGGCCCCCTGTGACTTTTTTCTTTTCCCTAAAGTCAAGTCAGCTTTGAAAGGAACTAGATTTGAGACTGTTGAAGCAGTAAAAGAAAAAGCGACGGAAGTAATGTATGGACTTACCGGAAATCATCTGCAGCATTGGTATGAAGAGTGGAAAATTCGTATGGAGCGGTGTAGAGACCGAGGAGGAGAGTACATTGAAGGAGATAACATGAAATTGTAAATAATTGTAAATAAATGTTTTTTCCAGCATCAGTCCGGTTTTTTTCTAGCCGCACCTCATAGACCTTAATCAGAAGCATATAGCTAAGGTAGAATATTCAAAATTTTTAAGTGTGTCCATTGATGAGAGATTAAATTGGAAGAAACACATTAATGATCTGCTGAAACGTTTGAGTTCAGCTACCTATGCAATAAGGGTCATTGCAAATTTTGGTGATAAACATCTTAGTAAATTATCTTACTACGCCTATTTTCACTCATTGCTTGCATATGGCATCATATTTTGGGGTAATTCATCACTGAGGAATAAAGTATTTATTGCACAAAAGTGTGTGATCAGAATAATAGCTGGAGTCCACCCAAGATCATCCTGCAGACATTTATTTAAGGATCTAGGGATATTCACAGTAGCTTCCCAGTATATATACTCTCTTATGAAATTTGTTATTAACAACCAAACCCAATTCAAAAGGCTTAGCAGTGTGCATAACTACAATACTAGGAGAAAGGATGATCTTCACTATTCAAGATTAAATGTAACTTTGGCACAGAAAGAGGTGAATTATACTGCCAATAAAGTCTTTGGTCACTTACCAAATAGTATCAAAAGTCTGACAGATAACCAACAAGTATTTAAGAAGGAATTAAAAGAATTTCTGAATGACAACTCCTTCTACTCCATAGAGATATTTTTAGATATAAATTTTAAAAAATTAAAAAAAAACAAGAAAAGTTGTTATATTAACTTAATCATGTTAAATTAACTTAATTATGTCATGTATTGGAAAATTTGACTCGTTCTACATCATTACAAAATGTCGTATTCATGATCCATGGACCTAGCATTAATCTAATCTAATCTAATCAAGGTCATTCGGCACACAAAATCACCGCTAGAGAAGTTTGAAGAACCTGATGAACGTTTCAGTGTTGTACACACTGACCTCATCGGACTTTTTCCTCCTTCTAATGGCATGACTTATTCTTTAACTTGTATTGACTGTTTCACATCTTGGATGGAAGTCATACCACTTGAAGATATTTCAGCTGAAAAAGTGGCAAAAGCCTACTACCAGCACTGGATTGCAAGATTTGGTGTACCATCACAGGTAATCACTGACCAAGGATCACAGTTTAGATCGCAGTTGTTTAATACACTCCTGGAAATTGAAATAAGAACACCGTGAATTCATTGTCCCAGGAAGGGGAAACTTTATTGACACATTCCTGGGGTCAGATACATCACATGATCACACTGACAGAACCACAGGCACATAGACACAGGCAACAGAGCATGCACAATGTCGGCACTAGTACAGTGTATATCCACCTTTCGCAGCAATGCAGGCTGCTATTCTCCCATGGAGACGATCGTAGAGATGCTGGATGTAGTCCTGTGGAACGGCTTGCGATGCCATTTCCACCTGGCGCCTCAGTTGGACCAGCGTTCGTGTTGGACGTGCAGACCGCGTGAGACGACGCTTCATCCAGTCCCAAACATGCTCAATGGGGGACAGATCCGGAGATCTTGCTGGCCAGGGTAGTTGACTTACACCTTCTAGAGCACGTTGGGTGGCACGGGATACATGCGGACGTGCATTGTCCTGTTGGAACAGCAAGTTCCCTTGCCGGTCTAGGAATGGTAGAACGATGGGTTCGATGACGGTTTGGATGTACCGTGCACTATTCAGTGTCCCCTCGACGATCACCAGTGGTGTACGGCCAGTGTAGGAGATCGCTCCCCACACCATGATGCCGGGTGTTGGCCCTGTGTGCCTCGGTCGTATGCAGTCCTGATTGTGGCGCTCACCTACACGGCGCCAAACACGCATACGACCATCATTGGCACCAAGGCAGAAGCGACTCTCATCGCTGAAGACGACACGTCTCCATTCGTCCCTCCATTCACGCCTGTCGCGACACCACTGGAGGCGGGCTGCACGATGTTGGGGCGTGAATGGAAGACGGCCTAACGATGTGCGGGACCGTAGCCCAGCTTCATGGAGACGGTTGCGAATGGTCCTCGCCGATACCCCAGGAGCAACAGTGTCCCTAATTTGCTGGGAAGTGGCGGTGCGGTCCCCTACGGCACTGCGTAGGATCCTACGGTCTTGGCGTGCATCCGTGCGTCGCTGCTGTCCGGTCCCAGGTCGACGGGCACGTGCACCTTCCGCCGACCACTGGCGACAACATCGATGTACTGTGGAGACCTCACGCCCCACGTGTTGAGCAATTCGGCGGTACGTCCACCCGGCCTCCCGCATGCCCACTATACGCCCTCGCTCAAAGTCCGTCAACTGCACATACGGTTCACGTCCACGCTGTCGCAGCATGCTACCAGTGTTAAAGACTGCGATGGAGCTCCGTATGCCACGGCAAACTGGCTGACACTGACGGCGGCGGTGCACAAATGCTGCGCAGCTAGCGCCATTCGACGGCCAACACCGCGGTTCCTGGTGTGTCCGCTGTGCCGTGCGTGTGATCATTGCTTGTACAGCCCTCTCGCAGTGTCCGGAGCAAGTATGGTGGGCCTGACACACCGGTGTCAATGTGTTCTTTTTTCCATTTCCAGGAGTGTAATTTGGGCATAGTATGTGGAATGAGAATTCAGCACACAACGCCATATTATCCTCAATGCAATGGTAAAATTGAGCGACTACATAGAACTCTGAAGTCTGCAATCAAGGCCCATAACAGTTCCAATTGGACAGAAATTCTGCCTACTGTTCTATTGGGGTTGCGCACTGCAGTGCGAGAAACATCGAACCCTTCCATTGCACAGATGGTATATGGAAAAACTAGAAGACTTCCTGGTGAATTTTTTGAGGAGCCCACTACAAAGATTGACCTTGATTCATTTCCATCTAATTTGCAAAAGCAAATGCTTCATCTGAAACCTAGTAGGCCTACACAAAGCAAATCAAGATCAGTATTTGTCCCAAAAGATCTGCAAACCTGTTCCCATGTCTTCCCGAGATGTGACAGGGTTAGGAAACCATTAAAACCTACATATGATGCTCCCTTTCCTGTCATTTCACGACATGAAAAATATTTCACTATTAAAAGGAAGTGCAAACACATAAATGTGTCAGTGGACAGACTTAAACAACTTATCTCCTGCATGAAAAATGGGAATCAGAGAAGCAACTTCCAAACTTTTCCAAGGACACTGAGCCACAACATCCCACAGAGGAACCATCTCCAAATATCAGAGTATCGAAGTCAGGACTAATTATAAGGCTCCCACTTCGATTCTTAGAGCAGTTGTCTCTGTGGAGACATTGCAAAAAGTTTTTGTAATTATTTTGTATCATATCTTTTGTCATTCCAATATGTTTTTATTGTTTTATGTTAATGTTGTGCTGATTTTTTTTTAAGAAAATTCCTTCATTTTCATGTATTAATTCGTAACCATGTTGTTGGTGGGGGAGTAGTGTAAAGGCAACAGTGATGAAATCTAAATGGAATTTTTATATTTTATGAAAGTGCCAAGACTGGTAATAGTTATAGTTCACTACTGATAACATGATGTTATATCTTTAAAAGAATTTTTGTTTATTCTTTGGCAGCAAAGATGTGATGATTCTGGGATAGCTGCTTGGTAAAGTGAATAAAGAAGTCTTAAGCAGGCCAAGTGGCGCGTGTTCTTGGTGATTTAAAATTAGACTAAATATCGTCAAGCAACATCTTTTGGGAACTGTCGCAAATATTACGTTATATCAGTTATACAAGAAGTCATTCCTAAAAGAAAGCAGAGTGGAAATACACTTTCTGCTATTGAGGTAATGTCTGAATGAAACTGGAACACTATCGTTTTATCAAACTGTTTTGTTACATAAAAAATCAATGTTTTTGTCTAAAACTGAAACAGCTTTTAATATAAATAGTACCCATAACTGGTGTGGTTCTTCGATTTCGTTATATCTATTAAGGCACTGGTAAATAAAACAAAACAGTCCTTTCCATTACCGCAAAAACTGTAACAAACGACAGATAAATAAGACTATTTTGGCACAAATCGTTATTTTAATGTGCCTGGTCTGCATAAATAAGATGGCGGAATACACAAAGTACTGAAACCAAATGCCTACTACTACAAATAAACAGTATTATTTTAGAAAACAGGGAAATGATACCGCCTGTCCCTCATATAATCCAATTTCTCACATGCAACATTGCAAAGACAAAGTACGGCGTCCTTTGCTAAGCGAAATCTGGATATGAATTCGAAATAGGCGTCAGTTCATTTTTTTCTCCTTCCTCATTCGCTTGAACAGTTGGGACAAAATCTCATTATTGTTGTCTGCAACTCCTTCTGTGACTGTTCCTGCCATCTTGAAAACTTATTGCCCGGTTAAGCTCTCTAACCAGCCAAAAACCTTCGGTTAAGTTAGTCCGAGTCTATTCGCCAGTTAGGCGTTATTCCAGGTTCGTGCAACGAGTTTTTCGCGCTATTTCGGCAATAGAGCTTAACCGAGGTTTGTACAACAATAAACATAACTGTGAAATACGAAATGAAAAATCTTCTGTGTTGCAGGTCACATGTAACAACGAAAACTAATAAAAAAATAAAAAAATTGCGGTCATGATTCTGTGTAACTCTAGAGCTTTCGATGGTCTCGTGATCTGGCGAGGTCTGGCGGCACTATCACCAAGATCGGTCATTCTACTGTAATTTATTCTCAAGATAAGAATTACAGTCACTTTATTACTTGTTTAGGTACATGGTGAAACACCCCATGGATATGGTAAGGATAAAATTTATTTTAAAAAAATGAACGAAACAGCGATAATGACAGAAACATCGGCAAAGGCATTAATTATGAACGCCTGGTAAGGGCCAGACAAATGAACAAAAAACATCATTCACTTTTCTTTGTACATGATTTTGTTTCACTCACTCGTATGTAGAAAGATCGTTAAGATGTTTTACGACCTACGAGTGTTTTGTTGTTGTGTTTGGCAGGAGAGCCAACACCGTTTTACCAGAGGAAGCCGAAAGGCATGCATTTTAGCTCACGCAGGCTGGCGTGAGGTCTGGAACAGGACAAGGAAATTAGAATTTAGAAAAAAACGGACGTAGCTGGTGGAATACTTAACTCTAAACCAATAATGGTGAACGTAGGTCTTGACGGTACATTATTACAGTGTCAATAGTAACTGGTACTGGCGCCTTGCTAGGTCGTAGCAAATGACGTAGCTGAAGGCTATGTTAACTATCGTCTCGGCAAATGAGAGCGTATTTTGTCAGTGAACCATCGCTAGCAAAGTCGGTTGTACAACTGGGCGAGTGCTAGGAAGTCTCTCTAGACCTGCCGTGTGGCGGCGCTAGGTCTGCAATCACTGATAGTGGCGACACGCGGGTCCGACGTATACTCGCGGACCGCGGCCGATTTAAAGGCTACCACCTAGCAAGTGTGGTGTCTGGCGGTGACACCACATTCCTCCCCCGCAAATCGGCGTACGGTTGTGGCATAAGGCTTCCGCCCACCGTGGGGAGGACCCCATGTTGACGTATGCGACGAGGTGGGGAGCCTAACAACAGGGGAGGCTGTGCCACCCGCACCCTGCCATTCGCACCGCGGGGAGCTAGGAAACGCCTGGAAACCTGCTCCAGGCTGCACGCCAACATGCGGTATATGCGCCCGCAGAGAGACAGGAGGGGCCGAAGGGTCGACCTCCATCGGATCAGGCCACCCGACGGGCGAAGACGACGTATGGTCCGGAGAGGGCAAGAGTTCCATGTCGGAGGACAACTGGTCACGGGAAGCGATCGGCGGCGCGTTACGCAGGGAAGTGGCCGGCGGCTGCAGCGAAGCGTCCACTGCGGGCGTCGCCGGCGGGAGAACAGGCGGTGGCGGCGGTGGCGGCGGCGCGTCGCCGTGGGGCAAAATGGAAGGCAGCGTCGGGAACACCTGGGGCTAAGGCGAGCCAGTAGATGGGTCCCCAGGGCGCTGACCGGACGGCACCGTCGCTGAAAGCAGACGGCGAGCGGCAGATCCATGCGACGACAGAGGCGCAGCTGGTTGAGATGCCGGCCCACCTCACCAGAGGCCCCCAAAACCAGATACATAGCGCGTCCGAGGCAGCGAAGAATGCACCCTTCGAGCCAACACCGTGAACCTCGGTAGTGACGATAGTAGATAACGTCGCCTGGAGCAAAAGCAGGTGTCTGCCGCTGCACAGGAACCTGATGCGGCGGATGTAGCAAAGACATCAAGGTTCGATAATGACGACCATGGAGCAACTCAGCCGGCGAGCGACCATCTCGGGGCTGAGAGCGATACGAGGACAAAAAGAGCAATAACGCGTCCTCCCGAGAATGCGACTCTTTCAACTTCAACATCCGTGACTTGAAAGTCCTGAACAATCGCTCAGCGGCACCGTTAGACTGTGGCGAAAACGGCGCGGACGTCAGATGTTGAATACCATTGGCCTTGCAGAATGACTGAAATTCTGCGGACATGAATTGTGGGCCATTGTCGGAAAAAATAGTCTGTGGAAGACCTTCAATGCAAAAAATACCAGATAACGCTTGGATGGTGACAGATGACGTCGTGGAAGACATCCAGACAACAAAAGGAAAATTACTGAATGAATCTACCACAACCAACCATCGAGCATTCCAGAATGGACCAGCAAAATCGATGTGTAAGCATTGCCAAGGGGAAGTGGCTTTTAGCCATGCAAAGAATTTCCGCGGTGGTGCTGATTGTTGTTCGGCACACACCATGCAAGAAGAGCACATATTCGTAATCGCGGCATCGATTCCGAACCAAGTACAGTGCTGATGGGCAAGTTGTTTCGTTCTCACTATACCCCAACGTCCTTGGTGGAGAAGCTGTAAGACAGAGGACTGTAACGAACGTGGGACCACGACCCTGGACTGATCATTATCAGAACGCAACAGCAAAACACCACGTCGAACAGAAAGTCTCTCCTTGTGAGCAAAAAATCGGCGAACCAACGGGTCCCCGATCCGTGACGTTGACAAGGGCCATTGCGTAGCAACAAAACGCAGAACGGTAGCAAGGTCAAGGTCAGCAGCTGTGGCTGTAGCTACACGACGAAAATCAATCGGAAACGATTCGACCACATCATCGGTTTCCGCATCAATGAACATGCAAGCAAGTTCGGAGGAATCGAATGCTCTATCCTCAGCAACAGGCAAACGGGACAAAGCATCGGCGTTTCCGTGCTTAGAAGTGGACCGATACAAGATATCGTAGAGGTACTGCGAGAGGAAAATAGACCAGCAAATGAATTTCTGCGCAGTTCATGGAGGTTCAGGCTTGTTCGGATGAAAAAGCGATGTCAAAGGTTTGTGGTCTGTGATGATGGTAAAGTGACGACCATACAAGAAATCATGAAACTTTGTAACACCAAATACGAGAGCCAATGCTTCTTTCTCGATCTGTGAATAATTTCTTTGCGTGGACGAGAGCAATTTGGACGCCAAGGCAACAGGGCGATCCATCTTTGTGCGCAAGCACAGCACCGATCCCGAAATCCGATGCATCCACCATCAACAAAAGGGGCTTCCGGGGATCGAATGGTGTAAGGCAAGTATTGGAAAGCAACGCCGATTTCAACTGGCGAAAGGCGCGTTCGCATTCCATCGTCCAGACGAATGGAACACCTTAACGGCGTAAGCGATGAAGCGAAGCTGAAATGGAAGAGGCGTGCGGCACATAGTTATGATAATAGTTGATTTTTCCCAGCACAGCCGGCAGAAGTGGCCGTGCAGTTAAAGGCGCTGCAGTCTGGAACCGCAAGACCTCTACGGTCGCAGGTTCGAATCCTGCCTTGGGCATGGATGTTTGTGATGTCCTTGGGTTAGTTAGGTTTAACTAGTTCTAAGTTCTAGGGGACTAATGACCTCAGCTGTTGAGTCCCATAGTGCTCAGAGCCATTTGAACCATTTTTTTTCCCAGCACACTCTGTAGCTGCTTCAAATTCTGCGGCGAAGGCAAGTCTTGTATGGCACGAAGGTGCTCGGGACTGGGATGTATGCCTTGGGCATTGAGTACATGTCCCAGGTAGGGCAAGTCCCTAGCAAAAAACACACATTTGTCCTTCCGCGAGCAAAGACCATTTTGTCACAAGACCTGAAATAATGTTCTGAGATTGGCTAAATGTTCTTCTTCCGTCTTTCCGGAGATCACAATATCGTCCAGATAGTTTGCTGTAGTAGGGACCGACGCACAAACAGTTTGTAGATATTGCTGAAACTATGCAGGGGCGGATGCACACCCGAATGGCAGTCGTTTGAATTGATACAAACCAAGATGTGTGTTAACCACCAAAACGCGCTGTGATTCTTCGTCCACCGGTATTTGCAACTACGCATCCGCTAGGTCCAACTTCGAAAAATATATACCCGGGCACAGTTTGTCAAAAAGATCTTCCTGGCAGGGTAAAGGAAAAGTTGTAATCACTAGTTGTGGATTCACTGTTGCCTTGAAGTCCACACAAAGTCTCAATTTTCCAGAAAGTTTTGGCAAAATTACTAAGGGTGATGCCCAGAGAGAAGCCTGCACCTTGTGATTCCAAATCGTGTAATGTTTTTGCGACCTCATCACGCAATGCGTGGGGAACATAGCGCGCTCTGAAAAATTTCGGTTGCGCGTGAACTTTCAGTTCCAAATGTGCTTTATAGTTCTTAGCGCAACCAAGGCCCAATGTAAAAATGTCTGCAAATTCTTCACATAGACGAGAAACACTGTCTGAAGGCACAGTCTGGTTCACTGATAGGACCTGATCTACTACAGACAAGTTAAACAACTGAAATAAATTGAAACCAAACAAGTTCACTGCAGAATAAGAACAAAGGACATAAAATGACACGAGTTTTGTTTGTCCTTTGTATGTTGCAAGAAGGCTGCACTGTCCTAACACAGGGATATCTTGACCGGAATAACTAGTTAACTTAACATTTGCGGCACGCAACGGAGGTGTGCCCAGCTGTTTGTACGTGTCTTGATTGATCAGTGAAACTGCAGCCCCAGTATCAAGCTGGAATGGTATCACTTTGCCATTAATGTCCAAGTCTACAAAAAGTTTATTGTCCTGCTGACGACAAGAGCGACTGTCTCGTGCAACGTGAACTGACACTGGTACAAAATCGCTTGAGACTTGATGGGATCTCCGGCGATGTTGATGCACACTATTTGTGGGACGAACACAGTCACTGTTAGAGAGAGTGGCACTGCGCGGAGTGGAATGGACTATATGAATTTCCATGGGCGAAGTTTCGCGAGCCTGAGTATCCTTGGTTCGATTCCGATTCCGGCGCGACGCAAAGGGCCTGCAATGGTTGTGAGTTTCCGATCTGAGCTTTTTCTGGCAAACACTCTGTACATGTCCTTTTTTATTACAGAAAAAGCGAATAGCCTGGCATGACAAGCAATTCTCACGCGAATGTCTAGTAGCACACCGCGGGCATGATTTTAGCACTGCATTTGCTTACCTGCGTGGCACACATGGCTGAGAGCCTGCTGGCAGCGGCGCAGCTGGGCGCGAGGGCTGTTTACTGTTCCATGCAGCTCGCCCGGCGGGCCGGTTAACCTGACACATGGCTGGTGAAGTTTCAAATGATTCCTGAGCAAAGTCAAGTGTGTCCTGCCGATCCAATATGTCCATCACTTGTTGAAGGGAGGGATTGACTAGTTTCAAAATCCCTTATACGAACATCAGAAACGTTCTGTGCAATTGCATCACGTACCGTAGTATCTGAATAAGGGAGTCCACATTGACACTCAAAAGCACAATCCCTAGTAAGGCCTTGCAAGATTGCAACCCACTCCCGATTAGTCTGACCTGCCGTACATTTTGTACGAAAGAAGGTATAACTTTTCACAACTACATTGACTGATTCTTTGAAATATGGATCTAATGCAGACAAAATTTCGTCGTAGGACAGAGGTGCTACGTCGCATCGGGGAAATAATTTGACTATCACACGGTACGTTTTCACCCCTACTGAGCACAACAAAAACTGGCTGCCACTCGTTAACTTGAATTCTGTAGGCTGCGAGATGGAATCCAAATTGGCGTGACCACTCCGTCCAGCTTTCCAGTGCAGCATCAAAAGGTCGAAAAGTTAGTGCAACAGCATGTTGTGGCTGCATTAGCGGTGGAGCGGCGGATGCCGCATCGTTTTGCATCGCACGTTGACCCTGGACGAGCTGTCCAAGGGCATCCAGTAAGGCCTGCGTCTGCTGATTCTGTAAGCGATAAAATTCGGACAGTACATCTGGAGATTGTGGCGAAGCCATTACACAAGTAAATCAGAGCAATATCGATAAGAACGCGGTTTGGCCTCGTCGCCAATGTTGTGGTTGGCAGGAGAGCCAACACCGTTTTACTAGAGGAAGCTGAAAGGCACGCGTTTTAGCTCACGCAGGCTGGCGAGAGGTCTGGAACAGGACAAGGAAATGAGAATTTAGAAAAAACGGACGTAGCTGGTGGAATACTTAACTTTAATCCATTAATGGTGAACGTCGGTCTTGACAGTACATTATTACAGTACCATTAGTAACTGGTACTGGCGCCTTGCTAGGTCATAGCAAATGACGTGGCTGAAGGCTATGCTAACTATCGTCTCGGCAAATGAGAGCGTAATTTGTCAGTGAACCATCGCTAGCAAAGTCGGCTGTACAACTGGGGAGAGTGCTAGGAAGTCTCTCTAGACCTGCCGTGTGGCGGCGCTCGGTCTGCAATCATTGATAGTGGCGACACGCGGGTCCGACGTATACTAACAGACCACGGCTGATTTAAAGGCTACCACCTGGCACGTGTGGTGTCTGGCGGTGACACCACATTTGTATTATATGTGATTCTGAATAAGAGAAGATAGTATTAAGTATTTTTATTGAAGTGAAGCGAAACCAAGTTGGGAGGAGTTCCTTCATCTCGAGAGGCACCAGTATCCTTGGAGTTGGCTGCCTGCGTCTACAATTGAAATGTTGAAATGTAGGAGAGGAATTCCATGATCCTATTTCGTAAGAGTACAGAAGAAAATGACAAATATAATTAAAATATATATAGTGATGAACACACACACACACACACACACACACACACACACACACACACACACACACACACTCACACACACACAAAGGGAAGCGACACAAGGTAAAGTGAATAAAGAATAGCACAATTTCGTACACGCAGAACATTTGCTGCACTATCCTTTAATTTTTTCTATTTTCATTATACATCATTTTATTATTATTATTATTATTATTATTATACATGCGACACAGCTCGTTGGTCCGACATTAAATTCTTGATTAGTTGTCTTGATTGTTTCATCTGAATTTTGTTGTCTTGTTTTAAAACTGATTAAAATCTGGTAAAGTTCTTATCTGTTATTCAACCTTATGAGCTTCTCATTTGCAACCAACGTCGTAAATCATTACCGCCTCTCATACTGAAATAAAACATTATACAGGGTTCAGTCCAGCAATTTCTTTTGGAGGACAATATTTTCGTCTTGGTCTGTTACCATTGCTTAAAAATGGACCTACATGTTTCTTATATCCATACATACTGTATGAGAACGCATATCACACATTTGTTCAAACACAATAGGAGTTTGTGCAGTGGTAGGGTTTAATGCTGTTTCCTCCACTGTTTCAGGAAATTATAAGTTTATGCAGAGCCGTAGCATGTTGTTGTGCTTAGTTCGTAGTTTCTTGTGTATCCCTTGCACCCTCATCGCGCGAGTCCAATGTCACGTGAATGTTCGAACAAGCTCGATACCGTATCGAACGCTATGGCGTATCAGGAAATATCAAGGCCTTTCGAATGCGAGTATCGTTTGCCCAGCCCTATCACCAGTGCAGATCGTTACGTTTTGGGTATGGCATTTTCTTGTATACAACTGCCCTCAGGTCTAACCTCGGCATTTTTTGCGTCTGTTGGTTTTGTATTTCTAATAAACTCGCTAACCTTATTGTGTCTGTTAATGCTCCTATTTGGGGGACTAGAACAGTCTTTTTTCTGATGGAACCATCGCCTATTTTCCGTGAGGAACCCCCTTTTTGTCGAGCACAAGCTGCATCGGGTGGCCGCATCTTTTTTCTTGAGTGCTGATGTGATCTTCAGTCAATTAAGTTGTTAAACGTCTCAGATGCCGACCCCTTATCTGGTAATGTTTTTGTTACTGCAGCTTATCTTTTGCGAGATGCTGTTAAACTTTGCTTCTCCGGATGGCGATTTTTCTCTGATAAGTCATCTTCAAGATGTAGAGTTGGGCAACACGATTCTTTTTCCCGATTCGATTCCTACGACTCAATCTCACATTGCAAATCGATTCCTACGATTCGTTCGCGATTCATTCTAGTCTGCGGTGGCATGATTCTTACTGAATGCAAAAAGTTCTATATCTTACTCACAGATGGCAGGGCATGTCTGAAATTGTCAATGGGGTTAGAATCGAACTGTGTCATGATAAGATATGCCAGAAATAGTTTATTTATGAGTAAACATGCATATGACGTTACAAGTGTGATTCTCGATTTATACGTGTAATGCCTTAATTGATGAAAGGTCACGTTTCATTTGGTTGCATCTATTGTTTTATTTCAGTATGCCAGGAAAGATGAGTCGATTTGTGCGAAAGGTGGTGCAAAATTACGTGGTATGCCAGTTTGGTTGTGTGGCTTGAACGTATCTAACTACAGACGTCTGTTTTATAGTAACAAAATCTAGCAGTGAGGCAGACGTGGTTTGGCTCATTTCATCCTATGTTTTTCTGTGCTAAGATGTCTTTCCAAGTCCACATCACCCTTGTAATTCTTATCGCAGCTGACAGCCCTCCCACACAGCAAATTTAGCTTAACTTTCATTTCTTCTAAATACAAAGCATAGGTATTTTCCTTTTAATTTGTCTGACAACTTGCCGCTGTCACTACTATTTACGTGAGAAGACGACATACTTCTAAACAGTAGGATTCAATCGTATACAGCTACATTACTTCACTAAAATTTAATATGAATCTGAACACGATAACATTCGAAAACTCGAACTTGAAATTATTAATTGAAAAGCTTTTGTTTAAAGACAGTATTACACGCCGATCCGCCGAGAAAGGTATTGGTTAGAGAGCCTATATTCTCTATAATAAGCTCTGTAATATTGGTCTAGTGCGACAGCCTTTTAGTGGCAGCACTGGTGGAACTAACAGAATTAGCAAAATGGAAGAATATCGTACTAAGAATCGATGAATCGTTGGAACTTGGAGTCGTCACGACTCGGAAACACGCAATCGTTCTTACGATTCTTTTGAACGACGATTCGTCCGTATCACTATTCGATTCTTACGATTCTTTATTTAGAATCGTTCAAATGAACGACTCATTCACGAATCGCCACAACTCTATCAAGATGGCGTCGAAGCTAAAAGTTCGAAATGTGTCTCTCCACAAAAACGTAAATTTTGCGACAAAAAAGAAATCGTGTGGAAACTGCAAGGGCGAAATTACGAAGCTAAATGAACGAATTAGTAGCCTACAGTTCGTAATCAATGCCCTGAAAATGGATATTACTAAATTTCAAGAAAGAAAAACCGAAGTGAACACGCCACGTTTTCTGCAAGATAGTTCGACAGTTTCCGAAAAGTGGACAAAGGTGAAGTGCAGCGGCCGCAGACAAAAAGTACAAGATCAAAAGAATTGTGAAATAAATGTAAGCTTCGTGCACGACAACTTATTTCAAGTACTTTCCACAACAGATTGTGGAAGTGCAGTGTTTAGTGATAGTGCTCATGAACCATGTGAAAAGCAAAAGGATCTTGTAGATAAGCCAGAACAAAAGAATTCGTTGACGCAGAAAAATAAGAAATCCGACGTAAATTTAGTAAACAAACATCTGCCGACCTTATGTAGTTCCGATGGATTATCGGCTTGTGTGAAAAAGGAAGAGGAAATAAACAGCTCAGTTAGGCCTACATTTTGTAGCTCCAAAACAATTACAAAAATCGAAATATATTCAGACAGCCAAGGGCGAAACATAGCTACTGACTTTCGTAATAAAAGCAATGTGAACTTAACTTCCATGGTGAAACCAGGTGCGAAATTCTGCACAGCAACTGCAATAAGCCACGAAAAAATTCTCACATTAAGCAACAAAGACTTTGCCGTTTTCCTGGCGGGAACAAACGACGTCGCAAGAAACGAAAAACAAGATCTGTTGCTTTCACTAAAAAGGCGACTGTATGAACTAAGATGTACTAACGTCATTGTATTTTCAGTCATCGTCATGACCTAGCAGAATGGTCCTGCGTTAACAAAGAAGTGGAAAGTGCAAATAGTGAGATGAAACAGATATGCAAACGATTCGAAAATGTGACTTTCATTGATATAAGCAAACTAAGAAGGAGATTCCATACTAGACATGGTTTCCACTTAAATAGATTAGGAAAAATTTTCGTAATTGCAAAAATAATAGAAATAGTAAATGCCAAAACGAAAGTAAGTTGTGACACTTCAAATGTAATTCCCCTCAAGGACAAGACCCACAAACTACTTGGTGAATCTGAAAATGAAGCATCTTCACTACAAGACAAGTGTGATGTTCTGACATTGCAAGAAAACACCCCAAATGCTAGCAGTTCACAAGGAAGCATATCAATAACAACAGAACCAACACCTGAATTATCAGAAACAGATACACCATCATCATCATCAACAACAACAACAACAGAAATGACAGTATCAATGACACTGGGAGCTACACCAGCAACAGCAGCAAGCAACTCACCATATCCCAGTGAACGACCTGCAAGTTGCAGAAAACCTGTCCTTCTGGAGGATTTTTGGTACCTCGCCAGGGCAAGGAACGGAGTATGACACCACAAAATGTAAATACAAATGTAACCAGTTCTCATCCTCATCACCTGCAGATTCTAAGCTTAAACATTCAGTGTCTTAGAAATAAATCATTAGAACTTGAGGTAGCTATGAACAGTGCAAATATTGACTGCATGTGCATTGTGGAGCATTGGTGCAGACGTTTTGAACTAAGTAGCATTAATATTCATCCGTTAAAGTTGGCAAGCCATTATTGTAGAAAAAATACCAAAAATGGAGGTGTATGTATATTTACCAAACCAAGTATCAGCTATAAAAGAAGGTGTGAAGCTGAATCATTGAGTGTGGAAAATCATTTTGAAGCTGCAGTTGTGCAGTTGAATGAAATACAGGGAATAGTCATAGTCATAGCAATATACAGACCACCTACTGGTGATGCAGACGTATTCTTTAACCAATTAGAAATATTGCTTAACACCCTGTTCACCGATAGAGCCACTGTAGTTGTGTGTGGGGACTTCAATATTAATCTTATGAGTGAAAGTAGGCTAAAAGATCAGTTCCTAAATCTGTTATGTAGTTTCAACCTGCTTCCACACATACACACACCCACAAGAATAACAAATAATATAATCAGTCTTATTGATAATATATTTTCAAATGTAGGACGCACAGAAGTTGAAGTGACAAATACTGATATGGGATTAACAGACCACAATACTCTTGTCCTCAAAATTCCTTCAACGCTACTGAAAGAGAAAAAACACACTTCATGTATAAAAGAAATTTTTCTACAGAGAACTGTGTAGAATTCATAAATATGCTAACTAATGAGGCTTGGGCAGAAGTACTATCCCTAACAAATACAAATGATGCATATAACACATTTTCTTCCATTTTCATGGGATATTTTGAAATGTGTTTTCCAAAAAAGCTGTCAAAAATCAGGTCACATGGCAATACAAAGCCAAGTTCTTGGATCACAGCTGGCATCAAAACTTCCTGTGGAACTCTAAAGAGACTAATTTCCAAAATGAAAACATCCACAGACCCACAATTCATAGAATATGTCATGAATTACAAGAGAGTATATAGAAAAGTAATTGCTAAAGCAAAATTCATGAGTAATGATAGTTTTATAAGACAGTCTGAAAACAAATCAAAAGCCATATGGGGTATTGTGAAGACTGAAACGGGGATGAGTTGTGAAAACCAGGACATTAGCCTCAAAAATTTAAAAAAATGTCAATATTAATAAACAAGATTTGCCAAATTATATTAACAATTATTTCATAAATGCAACAACTCATTAAGCTTAAAATTTACAAATGAAGAAAAACCTGAATATCCAAAAACAGCTTGTAGGATGAGGGTAGAGCCAACAAATGAGGGTGAAGTGTTGAAAGTGATACAAAGCTTGAAACCCAAAATGTTGGCTGGCATAGATGAGGTGCCTGTGTCAATCATAACAAGGACAGCACCACAAATCACAAAGCCCTTTGCAAACATAGCCAATTTATCATTCAGTGAAGGAGCTATTCCAGAAAGGCTGAAAATTTCAAAAGTGAAGCCATTATTTAAAAACGGCGACAAGCATAAGGTAGAAAACTATCGCCCAATATCTCTCCTCCCAGCATTTTCGAAAATATTAGAAAAACTGATGAAGCACCGAATCAACAAATATAAAATGACCATAATTTACTTAACAGAAATCAGCATGGCTTCCAAGCACGTAAAAATACCGAAACAGCAGTAATGTGCTACACTGAACAAATAATCAAAAATCTAGAAAAAGATTATTGTGTAGTAGGAGTAAATTTAGACCTCTCCAAAGCTTTTGACACGGTGAACCAGACCGAGCGAGGTGGCACAGTGGTTAGACACTGGACTCACATTCGGGAGGATGACGGTTCAATCCCGCGTCCGGCCATCCTGATTTAGGTTTTCCGTGATTTCCCTAAATCACTCCAGGCAAATGCCGGGATGGTTCCTCTGAAAGGGCATGGCCGACTTCCTTCCCCATCCTTCCCGAATTCGATGAGACCGATGACAATGCTGTCTGGTCTCCTTCCCCAAAACAACCAACCAACAACCAACGGTAAACCAGGACATTCTCTTAGAAAAATTGGAATCGTTGGGTATACATGGGATAGGAAAAAAATGGTTTGAATCATACCTAAAAAAACAGAACACAGGTTGTAGGACTGACATTAACTTACTCCAACCACAAAATAAATTCAGTATCAGAGGTAAAAAATTTAGAAATAGGAGTACCACAAGGCAGCATCTTAGGGCCCATACTGTTTCTTGTCTATATAAATGATTTTCACACCTCAGATGATGCAGCCAAAGCAATAATATTTGCAGATGATGCTAGTGTGATAATAAGTGCACCAAAGCAGTTGCTACCAACAACTGCTGATAAAGTTCAAATTACATCCACTCTTGTCTCAATGCAAACAGGTTGACATTGAATGTAAATAAAACAAATTATATGCAGTTTGGGAAAAGATGTCAAAATGTAAATCTTGATCTCGTATGGGGTGACAAAGCCTTAGACAGAGTGACATCCACAAAATTGCTGGGGATTCATTTGGATGAAAACTTAAATTTTAATGACCATGTAATAAAACTTGCACAGAAACTTAATTCAGCCTGTTTTGCTCTCAGAATTATTGCAAATGTTTGTACCTCAGAGGGTGCCAGAATGGCATATTTCGGCTATTTTCAATCTCTTGCCACATACGGAATAATGTTTTGGGGTTCCACAACAGGGCACCTAAAACAAATTTTTTTGTTGCAGAAGAAGGCCATCCGAATAATAACTCACAGTCATCCACAGACACACTGCAAACCCACATTCAAAAAGCTTAGAATACTTGCTATACCATCACTATACATATACAAATGTGTATTGTATGTCAGGACCCACATTGCAGATTTTCAGGCAAATGCCGACTTTCATAACTACAATACCCGTAATAGCGCAGCACTCCATACACAGCGAACAAAAAGAACGAATACACAAAGGTATGTGGGCCATATCGGTGCAAAACTGTACAACGCACTGCCAGTCAACATCAGGCAGTTAGAAGATGATAACAAATTTAAAACAGAATTTAAAAAATTTCTAGTAGAACAATGTTTTTATTGTGTAAATGACTATGTAGCTCAATAACTTTTTTTCTGATGATATTTATAAAGGCAAAATGGAAAATAGTCAATATGTACCTAATCATTCATTACATTACATACTTAAAGGACAGCTGTTGTGTAATGTAAATATATACTTAAGCAGTGTGGTGTATATAAGGACTTGCCGTTTAGGGTGACAAAACCAAAGCCTTATGAAAAACAGACTATGCATTTAAAATAACAAGCAGGGGTGTATATAGGCTATATTACTTACATTGTATTATTATTAACCTCATTGTATTATTTTGTTTTGTACTTTTTTACGTATATATTGTTTGTGTCCATTTCTTTGAAATGGCTTGACAACATCCATACAATATTTATGGTCAACGGATGGATAAATAAAATAAATAAATAAATAAATGGGCTCCACTGGCAATATTTGCCAAAGTATTGAGTCTTCCTCACCGTATCTCCACTGACCATGGCGGAAATTCCACGTTAAATGTTTATTTGACGGGAACTTGATTTATTCTCTCTTTTTGGATACTGGAAGAGAATATATCGTGTTTGCTAACCAAAGATGAAGGACGCCTGAATCAACCACAGTTATATATTATGAGACGTGCGTCTCGCGGGCCCCGAGGAATCGCTTCATGACGTCATCAGTAAGGCTTAAAGCGTGACAGCGCTGCCTGGTGACTAGACCTGTAAACAGCTCTGTTGACGTAAGTGACGTCACACGTTGGCCACAGCGTTTGTACAGACTTGCCATCAGCTATTGTTTTGGAACGTCAAATCAATCCAGATTGTTTGAATGAAGCTTCCATTAACAGAATTAAATGTAGAAAGAAGGTTTGAATGTGAATAAACTGGATTATGGTGGCATAATAATCCGCAGCGTAGTCAAAGTTACACATTAGAGTCTTACGTGATTGATTGAAGCCAACTGATAACAAATTATTGGTCGAAAGGCAGAGTGATTTATAGCATGACACATATTACGCATTGAGGACAATGTGTATAAATGTTTTTAACACATTAACTGCAGCTTACCAATGTAGGCTAACTACCACTGAGACGTTTGCAGCACGAATTTGTCTTTGAACCCATACCAGCAGTAGCAAATGCGGAAAAACAAATCAAGTATGGTAAAGGATACGTAGTGGAACGCCCATTGCATTTTTCCAGTTTGTGTACGATATCTGTAAATAATATGCATCAAAACACGTCGGATGATTGTTCATTTTCTAATATATGTTTTTTTGGGATGACCCAGTAGTTTTATTTTTTTATTAAGAGAAATGCATTAAATGTGGGAAAGTGCATTTAAATACGCCGCAAACAAATATTAGGCAAAGCCACACGTCTATCTGTTATCACAACCCTTATTTCTCATTCGCTGTGTTCCACAACTGTCGACGAAATTATCGCTTTTCAACCTAATGTAGACCTCAGACTATGCTACAAATAGTTATTACTCCAGCCAAGGTTTCTAGGGAAAGGGGGCGAAATCCAGTATGGTGCTCTAGCCCAGATATGTGCTCTTGCCCTGTGTGTGTTACCGATATGCGTAAATTTTGATCGCTGTTTTTCTGTAAACAAACAGCTATAAGCCAATCACATCTCCCTGTATGTAGTTTCTCAAAAATCCAGTTTATGTGATCTTAAGATAAAAAGAGCTCAATGAGGGAATATTAATATATCCAAGCAGTAAGCCTACTGACATCTCCAAATTGTAAGACTGCTATAGATGCAAGTCACTGATTGTTAGAGTGTATCAGTGGGACAAAACATTTGAAGTAAATCACAAAGCTTAGGTTAGTTCAACTATTACTTCTTAATGTAGTAGGCAGTCACAATTTTCTTCCATATTTTGATGTACATACATACTACACAAGCAACCAAATGGTACCTGGTGGAGGGTACCTTGTACCACTACAAATCATTTTCTTTCCTGTTCCACTCGCAAACAGAGAGAGGGAAGAAAGGCTATCTACCATCCGAGCCCAGATTTCTCATGCCTTCTAAATTTTCTCAATATTGTTGTACAAAAAGAATATTATTTTCCTTCAAGGGATTCTCATTATACTCACACATAGTTTGAAACTACTGGTAACCTATATAGCAACCAGACTCTGAGTTGCTTCAATGTATTGCTTAAATCTGACCTGGATCTCAAACATTGGAGCAGTACTCATGAATGTGTCACATAATTGTTCTATACGGGTGGTGTATGTGATCTTCCCCTCATTTCCAGTCACAAACTATATTCATCTTCCCAGAGGAAGGAAGTAACAACCCTGAAAGCTAGAAAGGTTTTTTTTTTTTTTTTTTTTTAAGTGCTGTTTTTCTCTCATACTTTGTACAAGTCATTTCATAATTTTACAATGAGTACTGTCAGCTGTACATATAATGGTAACATTAAAATCCTGTTAATTTGAACCTTAGTGTTAACATTAACTAGCAATTGCATTTGTGAGTCGAAACATTATGTTTAATTATAATTATAGAAGGAGAAGCTAATAAAATATTTTTTTTACTTTGTATTTTTTTATTACCTTAGGATTTTCAGTTTTCTGCCTGATGTCTAGCAGCAACCTGTTAAAGACTTTCAATCAGAATGTGATATTCCATTCTGAATTGTAGGCAGGGATGTATAGTCTACATGGACATTGTTTTTACTTCCAGTATTTTGCAAGTTCATTTCACTGAACAGAGTAAAATTACCCCTATTATGAACAACAAATACTATTAGGGAGTAAATATGTTGACATGTAAGTGAAAGACTCCGAAGGGCTCTGAAAAGACTTCTGTAAGAAGCTGCGCTATCAATTTTACACAATAATTTTACTCACATGGATAAAAAGTTTTGTTAACTTGCCACATCAGATTTGAATAAAATCGCAAGCTTTTCATAGCAGCCTCCATCACCGTCACCAGTAATGGTACTGGTGTGGTGTACTGTAGCAGCACATTAAAAGTGAAACTTCCTGGCAGATTAAAACTGTATGCCTGACCGAGACTCGAACTCGGGACCTTTGCCTTTCGCGAGCAAGTGCTCTACCATCTGAGCTACCGAAGAACGACTCACGCTCGGTACTCACAGCTTTACTTCTGCCAGTATCTCATCTCCTACCTTCCAAACTTTACAGAAGCTCTCCTGCGAACCTTGCAGAACTAGCACTCCTGAAAGAAAGGATATAGCGGAGACATGGCTTAGCCACAGCCTGGGGGATGTTTCTGATTCAGGAAACATTAGAAGTCTTTCAGTTGAATTGATTCTGCATTATTTCTCTTGCTCATGTCCTTGACATTAATGCTACCAAGTTGTGTTCTTGTACAGTAATTAGTTTCCATGTTATAACATGTTGAATATAGAAAGTTTAACTGTAACCAAGCAGTAGTTTTCTTTGATGACAATATCAGTTCCAGTGCACAACTGAATTTCAAAATCTGTCTTGTGGGGTGAAAATCCATTACTGCTGCTATCTTGTGCTGACAATGAGATGACTTTCATAGAAATACTGAATTATTTCATTTGTAATACAGTTTCATAGTTTTTGTAGTTGCTCATGACCTTTACACTTGCATGCAATAGATGTAGCATCCGCATACAGAACTATCCTTGAATTTGGGGAGCAGTATTTTGTCATTTACATAAATCGACAAAAGAAAGTATCCCAGTACTAAGTCCTGAGTACCCTGTATTACATATCAGTAATTTTAGATCAGGGTATGCCACTCGCCATTCTTAAGAGTGAAAACTGATTTGTGTTAGATAAGGTTTTATTAAACTGTGAACAATTATCAGCATTATTACCCAGCCGTTTTCCCAGAGTATTTACTATCTCTCTATACAAGCAATTGATAGAGATTAGCTTTCCCGTCTATAGCTTATAGCAGAAAGTTCAGTAACACCTTCAACATGTAAGGAATTGAGCACCAACTATTGGCACTTTTGCAACATCACCATAAGGTTTGATATCCCTACTGAAAGACGAGCAGAAATTTTTTGTTAATTGGTGCATAATAAGGTTCTTGTTTGGTATACCAGTGCTCAGTAATAACTGAAACATCTGGTTTATTAAAACATGCTATTATGTCCAAATCATTGTGCTTACTTCCTAGGCTCGTAAAGTTTTGGAAGATGATCTTTGTTCGCAGGTTGCATTGTCACCACATGTTTTTTCTTTTTTTTTTTTGTTTGTAACCATAAATATCCTCATTAAATAAATCAGATGTACTTGTCAAACTGGGGAGAGGACACAAGAAGGTCACACATGTACAAAATAATAATAAAAGGAAAGATTCAAAACGAGTTTCTTACAGCAAAATGTAAAACTTAATTGTTTTTGGATATATTACTTACTTATATCCTTTATTCAAAAACTTAAGAAGGCTGTTAGTTTAGTGTCTTCAAGGCATAATGCTGTTTCACTGAGCATCGCAACAATCAAGCCTGAGATAGTAGTGTACTATGATACTACCTATGAAGAAATTGATGCACTGGATGTGAAGTGCACTGTTTAGTCTACCCAGCAGGTGTTCCAGAAGATGGCCCTGCACTATTCTATAGCATCATGAATACACTCCTGGAAATGGAAAAAAGAACACATTGACACCGGTGTGTCAGACCCACCATACTTGCTCCGGACACTGCGAGAGGGCTGTACAAGCAATGATCACACGCACGGCACAGCGGACACACCAGGAACCGCGGTGTTGGCCGTCGAATGGCGCTAGCTGCGCAGCATTTGTGCACCGCCGCCGTCAGTGTCAGCCAGTTTGTCGCGGCATACGGAGCTCCATCGCAGTCTTTAACACTGGTAGCATGCCGCGACAGCGTGGACGTGAACCGTATGTGCAGTTGACGGACTTTGAGCGAGGGCGTATAGTGGGCATGCGGGAGGCCGGGTGGACGTACCGCTGAATTGCTCAACACGTGGGGCGTGAGGTCTCCACAGTACATCGATGTTGTCGCCAGTGGTCGGCGGAAGGTGCACGTGCCCGTCGACCTGGGACCGGACCGCAGCGACGCACGGATGCACGCCAAGACCGTAGGATTCTACGCAGTGCCGTAGGGGACCGCACCGCCACTTCCCAGCAAATTAGGGACACTGTTGCTCCTGGGGTATCGGCGAGGACCATTCGCAACCGTCTCCATGAAGCTGGGCTACGGTCCCGCACACCGTTAGGCCATCTTCCGCTCACGCCCCAACATCGTGCAGCCCGCCTCCAGTGGTGTCGCGACAGGCGTGAATGGAGGGACGAATGGAGACGTGTCGTCTTCAGCGATGAGAATCGCTTCTGCCTTGGTGCCAATGATGGTCGTATGCGTGTTTGGCGCTGTGCAGGTGAGCGCCACAATCAGGACTGCATACGACCGAGGCACACAGGGCCAACACCCGGCATCATGGTGTGGGGAGCGATCTCCTACACTGGCCGTACACCACTGGTGATCGTCGGGGGGACACTGAATAGTGCACGGTACATCCAAACCGTCATCGAACCCATCGTTCTACCATTCCTAGACCGGCAAGGGAACTTGCTGTTCCAACAGGACAATGCACGTCCGCATGTATCCCGTGCCACCCAACGTGCTCTAGAAGGTGTAAGTCAACTACCCTGGCCAGCAAGATCTCCGGATCTGTCCCCCATTGAGCTTGTTTGGGACTGGATGAAGCGTCGTCTCACGCGGTCTGCACGTTCAGCACGAACGCTGGTCCAACTGAGGCGCCAGGTGGAAATGGCATGGCAAGCCATTCCACAGGACTACATCTAGCATCTCTACGATCGTCTCCATGGGAGAATAGCAGCCTGCATTGCTGCGAAAGGTGGATATACACTGTACTAGTGCCGACATTGTGCATGCTCTGTTGCCTGTGTCTATGTGCCTGTGGTTCTATCAGTGTGATCATGTGATGTATCTGACCCCAGGAATGTGTCAATAAAGTTTCCCCTTCCTGGGACAATGAATTCACGGTGTTCTTATTTCAATTTCCAGGAGTGTATTTGTGTGGTATATACATTAGTGATATATTCATCACTGACAGAAAATTTAATAATCACATTTTTCCTTCAAGTTTCTGAAATGGCAGTTGATGAGATCATATCTGAAGAGACAGCTATCAACCCACACTTTCAGCATGAAGTAGGACTACAATTACCAGAATTCTGAAATGTGGATCTAATAAACCTAGAGTTGCTCTAGGAAAATAAGTAAGATGTGACATGTTTCCCAGATCAAAGATGAGAAAATGAAAGGTTGCTGTATTAGTTATAGCACACAAATATGCAGTGACTAAGAAGTGTGAAATGACTGTGTTCAAAGCTATGTAGACTTGTTTAATTCCTGGTTTAAGTCATTCACATTATTTCATTGCTGTGTTTCCAGCTGCCATCCATTAATATCAGAATGTCAACAACTACTTTGTTACTTTAAAATCTTCAACATGTTCACTGTGGCTGACACAAAGGTCAATAAGAGCTACTAGCCACGAGCTTTTAAGTGTCAGCTGCAGTGAATGTGCAAAACAAGAAAATTTTTGCAATTTAATTTAAAGTCCTATTCAGCTTCCTTTTTCAGGCATGTTTATTTTTAAATATTAAAACTGATGAGAGTTTCATTACAAGACCCCTAATTTTGAAATCTGGATGACATCATCCCAGCACTGCAACAAAATATGCACCATACACAACAGGTTCAATGCAATCTCTCCTCTCCACAAATCTGCACCTCAGATGTGTTATATGTCATATATATGTTATACATCATATAATACTACAGTTAATTTTCCATATATCTGAGCAAATTGAGTTATTGTGTGTCCATGTTTATCTCATCTAGGCATTGCATCTTTCCCTTAACTTCAGTGTGCTTTACAATAAAATTTGTATGAAAAGTTTTCTGTGTAAATTACGTATTCTACAGCTAATGCTTGTGTAACCCAGTGTGCCATTCAGGTGGGTTTACTGGTGTGTCAATATAACTGTCAGGTGCCGTGCCGGTGGTCACAGCAGATTGCTCTGCTGGGGCCAGCACTGATCTCATGGTAGCAACCAGGTATCAGCAATTTTACACTTTAATCTTACCGAGGAAAAATATTTACTTATATTTGATATACCTTACCATTTCAAGACAATTTTTCGGTTTGCAGCATTTTTATTTAAATGACTACAAAGTTATTCATGAATTCAGTTTTAGATACATATTTAACATAATATATTTAACTGTGTAAAGGATAATTGCTGAAACAGTAATTAGCATTCTAGCTGTATCTTTTTAGCCAAAGCTGTACCGATGCATATACTTCACACTAGTTCCTAAACGACTGCTTAACACATTGACTACCATGCTGCTGACAGCAGAGCAGCACACTTAATGCTGTATTCCAGACCTAATCATGTCAGGGTCAAGAAATGCAGAAGATAATCTCTCAGGGAGTACTATAATCTAATAATGTAAACTTATAACTAAAAAGGCCATTTCCAATTATGTCTACCAAGCAAATTATGCTTCTTTGAGTCAGTGATTTCTTTTGCCATAACTGACCAGTGAACACGCATGCCATAGGATGGTGAATATTTATACTTTGCCTGTGAGAAGCAGCTATGCACATAGTCCAATTTATGTTGAAATTATCACCTGGGTATTTTAATTAAATTTGGTCTACTATAACCAACATGATAAAGGAATCAAAAGAAAGACACACACAGAATTAATTTCTTTATTAACAATGCTCGGATTTCCACATCACCATAGAGGTACCAAGCTGGATGCGTTACTCGTTTTTTTTACATGGCGAGTTTCCCCAGTAGGCCTATAAACCAAAAAACAGACAAAAAAGCTACTTCTCGTTGTCTTCTCTCCCTTGGACTTTCACTTCAGAAACTCTGAAACATCCATTACAAAAACACATTACATCACTCACAAACCTGGATTCAGTCACTGCAATTCATATCTATTTTACTGTCAAAAATACTGACTATGATCAATGATTAATTGTGAACATTCAAAAGTTTTCAAATGTGCAGGTTACTGTTAGAATACAGTCACTACACAATTTTTGATCAGGAAAAAGTTACGATGATTGCAACTTAAATACCGAAGCCATTTGTTATGAGAATACGCCGTTACCACAAATAATCCACATAGATGCATTGAAAGAAACTTTACTGAGTAACATAATGCATCAGAATACTATAGGCACAAAGAATGAAATTTCTGTAGATTTACCATACATTTTACTTTTCTTGCGCATGATAAGATTACTAACGGAAGTTACTTACCGTCCATTGTCTGGAATATAAACTATCTCTTCTCGTCTGCAAACACGTGCTTTTGCAGCAAGTATTATCAATTTTTTTCCGTGATTGAAAAGCTTTAACGCACACAAATCCCGCCATCATATACAAATCCACAAGGCATCAGCATGCCATGTTCAAAGAATATCCGCGTTTCGAAAACTACCAGAGATATTGGCTTGCATGAGAGACGACGTCATGCCATGATATGACGTCATGATTCCTCGGGGCCCGCGAGACGCTTCTTATTATGGGAGGATGCGAAGTTCACCGGACTTGGGTTTGATGTGACGTCAGTATGACGTATACATGCTACATCGAAAACGATAGAAACCTTATATCGACTATTCGACTTTTGTGAACTTTCGAGAGGTTGTGACAGGGGTAGCGATGTGGTCTGCGCCATTCGTTTAAATGTGTTTTTCGTTCCTTGCTTTTAAATCGTGTATTGTACTGTGTTTGTGTCCTGTGCGTTGTTTTTCGTTTGCTCGTCTCTAATTATGTGTTTAGCATTCGAGAGACTAATGAGAGAAAAGCTGACAGAGTTCAGCATCGATGACGACGGGCAATTGCGTGGTTATTGTGAATCTCAAGCAGAAATTGAAGTACATATTCATAGTTTTGCCCAGTTTTCCAACCACTTATTTAGAAACAATTTATTTCTGATTTTGCAGGTTGTCCAAAATTTTTCTTCAGACTTAAGAGTGGGAGTGTGGATATCCGATTTTTCAGATATCCTTTCTCAGTGGAAAATGGAAGTCACCAGGAATGTATTCTTGGCCCTAAGTACTACAAAGAAATGAAAGGGGTTCCTGTTCCAGATCACCTGGTTTGTAACATCATGCTATGTTTCATCTGCTTAGTAGTAGACTCTGTTAACCGGTAGCTTATAGTACAAACTAAGAAAAGTATGCATACCAGTAGCATTTATTATCTTGCATTATTAGGTTGCAAGAATTAAGATTGCAATTATGCTGGAAGCTGATTTTTGTGGGTAGTCCTATTATTAAATATTGTCTGTTATAAAATAATCTTTTTTTATATAATAGATGAAATCAAAGTGTACTACAAAACAAACATATTCTTAAGATGTCACCACAATACAGTGATATTTTTGCTTTGCTCTTATAACTGTCAATATATTGCGCTTAATTAAATGTACCATATTTCAAAACAGGTGAATTAAGAATATTAAACACTGGTAATTAACAACAAAGCTTGAATCATTAAGGGTTTGTGAGATATCGATGTTGCGATCTCGTGATAATGATATATATTGAACTGGTGAATTTCATTACCACAACCTTTATTGAGGTTTCACATTCGCTGGCTTCGCCAGCTCACAACCAAACTGTTGCCTCCCACCCTAACCTAAACCTTGGGCTGCGCTACAGATCAGTCTGTCACCACATTTTACCCTTTTTTCATTTACATAATTCGTTCAAGGTGTAATGTTTATATCCACGCCACATTGAAACACACAATCGATATCTGGCTCCGTGGCAGTTGCTACATCGATATCCCATAATCCCTTAATGATGCAAGCGTTGTTATTAATTACCTAAACACTTTTGTAATTTGCATATAAATTGAAATAGTAGGCTACTCAACTGTGTAATTACTTCAGTAATATAGGTAATTTTGAAGAATTCACGCGTGGGGCTACATATCAATAATTCGGCCAATGTCGCAAATTGTTTTTAATTTTTAAGGAGAGGGAACAAAAAATTTTCATGGGAGAAGTTAGGATGTAAGTGGAGAGTACCCTACCTTCTGTGATTTTTTAAAAATTGAAAACACTGATGATAAAGTGTGACCTTGGCAAGAGTGTCAATATGTAGCCCCGTGCATGGATTCTTCAAAATTACTGTAATATATAGGTCTTGTTTTAGCTAACATCTCTTACAAAAATTTATTACCATTTTCTTCATTTGATAATATGCTGACTCACATTATGGCATTGTTTTTTCCTGTTAAGTTGTAGCTGGTTAAATCTAGTCTCAAGTTAATGTTTAGGCCTGCTGGTTAAATATAAGGAATCATATGTTCTGTCTAGACACCCCTTTAGTAAATATGGCCCTAGCTTCTTTAAGCCTGTGGATTTCCTCCACAGTGGAAAAGTAGTTGTGTGTTTATTAGTCTGTGTTTGCCTTATTTTGCATTATGTTGAATGTGTTGCTGAAATACTCTTATGAATCTGATAATTTGAGGTCCAAGCTAATGTACTTTTGTGGTTGATTTGGGTAGAGCTTCACTTTGAGATGTTCTCTTAGTTCACAGCAGATGCTGGGCTGTGTGGTTAACTTTTAAGTGAGGTCAACCAAAAGTTGGGATTACACCCAAGTGCATTGATTAATGGTGTAACTGTCACTTAATCCAGCTCAAAAGCTTTGCACCACCATTGATGGTGCACACTTGTTGGATGATTGTTTCAGAGTTGTTTACGTATTTTATTAGTCATTTGATGGTGTAGTTGAGTGTGTCATAGCTGTGTAGCATTTGTATATGTGGTTTAATAAATGGCCATAATGTGGAAGTGCAACTTACTTTTTGATCCACCCTCATATATATTAAAATTGGTGATTATGCAGGATTTAAGAATTTCTTGGGTTTTCTTGTTAGTGTTTGATAATTTCGGATTGCGGGTGGTAGGTACTGCAGGTATTGCTTTAGCATCATTGATTCTGTTAACTTTTTGATATTAGTTATGTGATTGAGTTTTGGTTTGTTGTACTGTGGAGTTCATTTTAGATAGGATAAGTAAAGGTTTTGATAACTGACATAACAATGTCTGTGTTGGTGTTTGGTGCTGTGGACTTCATTTTAGACGCGATAAAAGTAAAGTAAAATTTGTAATATCTGGTTTTGGAGTTGGATTTGGGTTCATGGTATCAAGAGCTTCACTTGAGCCGTATACAGTTGAAGTAAGGGTAGTGTGTCATCTTGGTGACACCACAGGTCAAAGTGGGTGGACTGACTTTAGGTAATACCTTAGTGCTGGCCAAAATGTTAGTGGCCGTACCACTTAACTGTATTGTCGAAGCAATGCATTATATCTGAGCACATATCCTGCGTGAATGTTCTATGCTAAACCTGTTTTAATACCTTCTGTGATTAGCAGCAGTCTGTTTGAGTAGGCTTTTTTGTACCTTTGAGTTGCTGTTTTTATTGGTTTCATCAAGGAGGCAAGTGTAGATTCATCCTTAGTTGTTATGCTGGAGTCAATTACATTTTTGCCAATTAACTTAAAATTCTTTTTGTGTAGTGTTATTCACACAGTTTGTAGCTGTCCTAGACCAGTCATTTCTAAATGTGTAGATGGTATTTTCGTTTGTTTACACTGGAACATTTAGTTTTGAAAGCACTGTAAGGAGGAAGAAACATTTAAACCACATTGACCAGAATCAATAAAATGTTGTTTTTTAATTAATTTTTGTTTTTTACTTCAAGGCTGACCGTACGACCCCCAGGAAGAGACTCTGTGTTATGGACACAAAGAAAAGTGGTTGCCCAGCTACATTCTCTGTTAAATGTATCCGGGTATACCCTGGATATTCAATTGAGTCAGTATACCCTGGATATTCAATTGAGACAGAGGGGGCTCATCCTAATATTAAGAAAGAGGTGAGTTTAAACTTTAACATACTTGAATATATTTTTTAATCAGTGGTTGTATACATTTAGTTTGAGACCGTTAGTACTTATCTGTTATAATTAAGTCTATTGTGTTACAGGGTTTGGAAAGCTTGAGAGAGGCTTTGGTGTCCCCAAATCAGCCCACAAGCTTTCTTAGATTTCATGTGGTTGCTTCACCAGTAGGCACACACACACACACACACACACACACACACACACACACACACACACACACACACACACACAGTACAGAAAGTGTCAAAGTTACTGCAGAAATACACCCTATGCTAGCAAATGAAATAGGAAATGTTGTTAAAGAAGGAACAAGATCGGTACCGGTAATCAAATTACATCTTGACAATTTTGTCAAGACAAATTTCAGTGCAACCACCATGCCAGATCATGACAATGTAATGTTTTATCCCTCAGATAAAACGATTTATAATCATATGTATAATGCTATATTGAAAATAAAAGACAACAATTGATCAGTAGGCTCTGCAGATGAAAGTTAGTGAGTGGAAGAAAGAGTTGTCAGGTGGCAATATCTATTTTAGACCTTGTGCAGAGGTAGATGGAGAGGTAAAGCCACTACTCTTTTGCTACCAGACTGCATGGCAAGTGGAATTATTAAGAAAGTATGGGACAGTATGCTTGCTTGATGCGACATATAAAACCACTAAGTATGACATTCCACTGTTTTTCATAACAGTGAAAGCAAATGTGTGCTATTTAGTTGTAGGTTTTTTTTATGTTCAGGTAGAAGACACACAATCCATTTGTGAAGCATTCAATATTTTCAAGGAGTGGAACGTGGACATGAGTCCTGCATACTGGGTAACTGATTTCTCAGAATCCGAGATAAATGCTATTCAGGCAGTATTTCCCTGCTCTAAAGTGTATCTATGTTCATTTCACAGGGAACAAGCTTGGAACAGGTGGTTACGTAAACATGTGAAAGAACAAGAAGACAGAGAGACAATAGTTAATCAGTGGAGCATCGTCCTCCTTGCAACAGTACAAAGATAATTTAGAAAAAATGAAAAATCATCATGTTTTTGAAGGGAAGGAGTCTGCATTAAAATATTTTGAGAAACAATGGGTTCCGGTGCATCGTAGATGGGAGAAAGCTTTTGAGCACAAAGGCATGTTTGCCAATATAAACACAACAAATGGTGCTGAAGCAATGAATAGGTTGGTGAAATATTCACACCATCAAAGTACAGATACATTAACAGGTGTTATTACAGTTTTAGTCCATAGTTACCTCCCTAGCCTCATTGAAAAGTATTGTAAATTAAATTCTGCCATTAAGTCATACAATAAGATGATCCCTGTATTCCTGCATAGGATACACCCGACTTCACAAGGCATGTAATGAAGCGATATGAATCAGTGGAAGTTGATTTTAGTGCAGAATCGGTAACAATGGTAACTACGGGATTGTTTCATGTAAAATGTGCAGGAAACAAAGGCTCTCATTACGTGGTAAACTTCGAAAAACCTGAGTGCTCTTGTCCAGATTTCCAGAAGTTCAAGTATCCTTGCAAGCACTTCTGTGCCATTTTCCATTTCTCAGAATGGGGATTTCACAAACTGAATTTCAATTATAGGACTAGTCCATTGATTTGCTTGGATGAAACAAATGGGTTTGGCTCGCGAAGCAGTTGCAGTACAGAAACCAGCACTGTAACAAATGACTTGCAGGATACCAGTCAAAGTCATGAAACAAATGAACAGCACATTCCTGAAACATCAAATGGTAATTCAGCAGTGCATCAACGGGCAAGAGAAGTGTGTAAGAATTTAATAAATCTGACATACAGTTGCAGTAATGAAACAGCTAATAAAATGTTGAACACCTCACAACCTTGCAACATGATGTAGAGTCATCAAACCCTACAGACAATGGCCTTCCATTAGCAGTGGCATCAACTTCAAAGTGACAGAAATATACTTGTGCGCTCTGGAAAGCCAACAGAATGTGAGGCACCGAATGGTCGCCCATCCAAGTGCTGTCCACACCCAGTGGTGCTTAACTTCAGTGATATGAGGGGAACCGGTGTATCCACTCGGCCAAGGCTGTTGGCTTTGCTTTATACATAATAAATCTTTTGGCATTATGTATAATGTAGATTTGGCATGAGCCTTATGTTAAAAGATTAAACTGTAGAGGGTACTTCCCCCCCCCCCCCCCCCCTCTAGCATTCAGATTTTACTGGTGATGTTCATTATTTACAACTTTCATTGCTAGCAGTAGGTGTAAGTATTCAAAGTGCATTCCACTTACTGTAATCTGTGCAGAGCTGTTCAATAGGTACAAAGAACCACAAACTGGAGTGCAAAGTGTCTGAATGTTCTGTGATGCTTATACTTCAGAACACACACAGTATGTGAAAAATCGTTTAAATTGTCTGTCACTGGCAAAAGAATTGCAAGCAAATTGCACATAGGTACTGATGTTGCATGTTGACTAGGTGTAACAAAGTAAATGCAGCTTTAAAAATATTCACTTCAATTTTGTGTATAAGTAGTTACTGTTGATGTTATTTGCAAATACTTCCAGCCTATTGTGATCTGGCAACTTTAGCGAGTAAAATTGTGGCATTAAAGATAGCCTATATCTTAACATGTTCGCTGTAGCTGACGCTTAAAAGTATTCACACACACATCTCTACCTCAGTGCTTGCAGTTTTGCTGTTGTATTGTTTGTATGCTGCTTAAGCAACTGTTTTTAACTAATCTAATTGAAATCTCTGTATTGTGTTACAGGTATGGAGTTAATGAAGAATCCACAGGGCTTTAATCAATAGAAAAAGTGCTAAAGCAACTGGAAACATATAAATGTTATCATTATCAACAGAAATTAAACTTTTTTTAACTTATTGAGAAGCAGACCAGATCATATACCCCCTCTTGTTCTTTCAGGAATGTGCTGCTTCTTTTGTGATTTCTGCTGGTATCCTGTAAGCCATGTGTTGCAGTGCTAGATTTTGTACTGTAACTGCTTTATGTGCCAATTTGTGAAATCCCCATTCTGAGAAATGGAAAATGGGACAGAAGTTCTTGCATGAATATTTGAACTTTCGATAATCTGGACAAGATCAGGTTTTTCAAAGTTTACCATACAATGAGTCTTCAGTTCCTGCACATTTTACATGAAACAATCCCGTAGTTACCATCGTTACTGATACTGCACTAAAATCAACAGAATTTAATTTAAAATACCTGGGAGGTAACTATGGACTAAAACTGTAATAAAACCTGTTATGTTACATTTGTACTTTGCTGAAGGTGTGAATATTTCACCAACCTGTTCATTTCTTCAGCACCATTTGTTGTGCTTATACTGGCAAACATGTCTGTGTACTTAAAAGCTTTTACCCATCTATAATGCCCTGGATCCCACAGCTTTTCAAAGTAATGTAATGCAGACTCCTTCCCTTCAAAAACACTATGAATTCTCGTCTTTCCTAAATTAACTGCCCTCCACAGTTTAACAACTATGTCTTTCTTGTTCTTTTGCATGTTTTCATAACCACATCCTTCAAGCCAGCCAGCCTACCCCCCCCCCCCCCTCCCTCCCCCAGGGGGCCTGCAGCACTTTTGTGGGCACATGTGTGGTGTCCTTTCGTCTATTAAACTAACCAACCTCCCTGTGAAATAAACATAGATACACTTTAAAGATGGGAAGTACTCCCTGAATTGCATTTATCTCGGACTCTGAGAAATTGGTAACCCAGTATGCAGGATTTATGTCTGTATTCTATTCCTTGTAAAAATATTTAATGCTTTACAAATTTATCTTGTGTCTTCTATCTGAAGATAAAAATCCTACCTCTAAATAGCACACTTATGCTTCCACTGTTATAAAGAACAGTGGAATGTCCTACTTTGTGGCTTTGTCGCATCAAGCAAGCATACTGTTCCATACTTAGTAGTTCAATTTGGCATCTAGTCTGGTAGCACAAGAGGAGTGGCTGTACCTCTCCATCTCCATCTACATCTGCACAAGGTTGGAAATAGTCACCTGTTAATTCTCTTCCACTCATTGATCTAATTTTGCAGAGCATCATAATCATTTGTAGTTCTTTTAGTTTCAAAAACTGCTTGTTATACAGGAATAAAAATGGTCCAAGGAGTAAGACATGTAGTTTTAATGTGATTTGGTCTGACTTTTTCAGCCATGGATTTGCTTTGCAGATACAAAAAAGAATTGTACATGCTGAGGAAGGAATTCTGTTAGTATTAAGACACTGTGAAAGCTCAATTGTTATCAAATTGGTGTTATAGGATATGGGTGACAATGAAAATCAGTGGCTGCCTACAGCCTAATCCAATGACTTGTCATTGCATTACTGAAAACTAAAAGAAAACTGAAGTACCAAACATGCAAAACATCTTCAGTTCTTTTTCGCTGTACTCCATAAAACATGAGTGTGTTAATTATTTGATTTTTTCATGGAATAAAAAAAAAAATGTGGGTGAGACATTTCATATGTGCTGTGATAACCAGTGTAGACTGTGTTCATTTGTCTGCTGTTTCTTCTGGTATGACACTCTTATCATTAACTGTTCCTTTCAGCCATGTGATTGCTTTGTGCACACCTTTTTATGCTATTTTCCATGAAATGCTTAATACTTTTACACAAGATTGTTATGTTATACAGAAGTAAGCAATTTAATTATATGTTGAAGGGCTTTGTGCTCTTTATAGACTTTGGCAAGATGTGTTACCTTGTGCTGAGTAATATGCTGAACTGCTCAATAAATTGTTGAAATGCCTGGATGTGTAATTATCATTGTTACTGTGCTCAGATGTATTGTCACATACAATTAAGGTGAAACTGAATAAAAAATAAAGAATTCTCTAATCGTGGAATTTAGATTTTTTTGTGTGTGTGTGTGTGTGTGTGTGTGTGTGTGTGTGTGTGTGTGTGTGTGTAGATTGAATCTAAATTTTCCTTTTTTTCCCCCACCCCTCTCTTTGTAGAAGATTCCAATAGAAACTCGGTCCATTCTTACAATAACAGGCAGATCAGAAATTGTTTATAGAGGGGTGAAAAATGTTAACTTTCAGAAAGAGATGTTGTGAATAAATATTACAGTAGGTGTATATCTCTTTCAAAAGAAATGAAAGGATCGGGCTAATACGCCTTATTCAACTGCAACCAAGCGGTTTGTGTTCTTCTAAATTTTGCAGCATTTTTACTTTCCTTGCTCTTAAAGTTCCTCGAATATATTTAGGTAATAGGGAGCATAAAATGTCACCAGTTGTGAAGTTCATGTCCAAAACAGCATAAAGTTCAGATGTCACAATATGGGCAATAATGAGGCTGCTTAAGTACACAGTTTATGAATCTTATTTCATTTACATTTTGTAGACCATGCACATAACTAATGTAACAAGCAAACCCTCAAAATTATTTATCTTTAATTTCCTCATAACTGTTATGCATGACACAAATATATTAAAACAATAAGGAACAAGATAGATAACTACTCACCGCAAAGATAACAAGTGAGCCCCAAACAGGCACAATGTGTCATCTTTGCAATGAGTCTATCTATCCTTTTCATTATTGTTATATTACAACCTGGGTTTTCCATTGTTTGACAAATATATTACATTCAGAAGAGTCAGTTGTCAAAATTACACACACAAATGTCTTAATGCCAAAGAATCATTCGACATTTAACCTCCGTATAGTCAACAAGTAACACACTGAAAAACACCAGTGTGTGAGGTTGTCTCTAGAGTATGGCCTTCAGATACTCCAGCTTTTAAATTTCACCACGGAGGAACACAAGTGCTAGTCTGTTTTATTACTACATCCCAGAGGTTGTCACATCATACTGCAAAGTTAACTTCTCATTTTGTTTGATTACATGAAGAGTACAGCATTTTACAGAAAATAAGTGACAAAAGAGCTATTATTTCTCAGAAACTAGTCACTATACTCAACCGACAATATTTGCAAATAGTTCTATCAATAAAAATCTTGTTTCATTAACATTTCTTATCCGACAAGTTACTTTCTACACACATTACAGTTTTCATTGTACTAGATAAACAATGTTGAATGCTGGACTGAATAGTTCTGTAAGTGGCCACTACCGAGTGAAATGGAATGGAGAGAGAGAACTAAATAGAAAAATATCTCTGGCATGCTATGCCCTTCAGTATGTTATTTTTTGTGCCATGGATGACTACTTTTCTTATGCACATTTTCATATCACCGTAAGTTGTATGTTTCTGATGAGTATTCAAATGAGTTTTATAAGGTAGATATCTTGATGGCCACATCAGCATCAGCTATTAAATTTTAAAAAAAGAGACATTTGAATATTAAAAGGTATTTACAATTTATGGAGGAACTCATCCAGCCTGTAGAAGCAACTAGTTTCTCTCTCTGTTATGCAGTTTAAGACTGTATTTATTCAACAACACTGTATACAATGTATGTGAAAGATACATGTTTAGAGCCAATTTTTAAAACTCCTTGTATTTCTAGGATTTCAATGTAATGTAGTAAGTGAAGGCAATGACATGTAGTCAAATTAAATCAGGCAATGCCGATAGAATTGCATTAGGAAATCAGACACTAAAAGTACTAGAGTATTGTTATTTGTGAAGCAAAATATCTTACGATAATCAAAGTTGACAGGATATAAATTGTGGACTGGCAATGGCAAGAAAAGAATTTCTGAAGAAGAGAAATTTGTAGACGCTGAATATAAATTTAGGTGTTTGAAAATTTTTTGGAAGGCATTTGTCTGGATTATAGCCTCATAACAGTTCAGACAAAAAGAGAACTGTAACTTTCGAAATGTGGTGCTACAGAAGAATGCCCAAGATTAGATTCATTGTACGTGTACAGTAACCAATTAGGAGGTACTGAATAGAACTGGGGAAAAAAGAAAATTGTTGCATTACTTGACTAAAGGGATCGGTTGATAGGACACATTCAGAGACATCAAGGGATCGCCAGTTTAGTACTGGAGGGAGTGGGACAATTTGGACCAACAGTGCCTTGATGATATGATGCCACTATGAATACAGACACGCATCAATGCAAGGGAACTTATTTCTGGGTATTTGAGATACTGGTGTATGCTGCAATCTGGAACACAAATTCAGAAAGTGTGACTAAATGATTTATAGACAGCAGAAACAAGATTGGACCTAAATAAATAAATTTAAAATTCTGCTTCTCTGTATGCATATTCTCCCCCTCTTTGCATTTAAGTTCCATTACTTATCTGTTTTGCAGGTATGATTGTATCCATGTGTGTTGGTTGGTTTGGTATATTTAAAGAGGACCAAACTGCTAGGGTCATCAGTCCCCTTATCCATGTGTGTCCTGACCCCTTACACATATGTTTTAATTCTGAGAGTAGCAGTTTTTGGTTTACAAACATCGCCAGCCTGTGCAAAGTGTAAAATTATGGCAGATACATGCTGTTTATGATGTACTGAGGCCATAACTTCATTTAGATAATCAAAGAATGCAGTTTATTTGGACCACTATTTCCATAAACTATGGTGCGATATCAATATGCTTAGTGCAAGCAATGTTTTATTTTGTCACATTATTTTCTTTCATCTGGAAGGGAAAAACAGTTCAAAGTTAATAGCAGTTGTTAACAAAAACATTAAATTTTTCATTTGTAGTTCTGATGGAGTCAACTTCTTCTCATGTTTACCAAGGTAGGAAGTATAGAAAGGGATGTATATTTTGTTCATTATAGCTCCTAAAAGCTGATATAGACTGATTTGAAAGCTGATTCCTGTGAGATTATATGAGTCTTGTGATCCAAAAAATCTGCATTTAAAGTCTGTGTATTGTATTTACATGGCATATTTGTAAACATTTTGTCAATGGTTGACACTAATACTGCAGTTATTCACATTTCTACATATACTGTAGATTTTAAATGTTACGAGTAGGTGAGATAAGTCATTTTTTTCATTCTTCTATGAAGTTAATATCAAAAACCATGCGCATAATTAGATGTTTACATATTTTTGTCAACATGTGAAGGGATGATTACAAACTTATTGACATGATCAACTTATTGCCTGTTGGAGCCCTATACAAACAAATGATAGGTAAAGCTTCAGCTACTAATTCAACTCTAGATATGGATGTTTCACTTTGGCAGTGGATAAGTGAAAATTTTACACCACTTATTTTTTGGATACATACAGCTTCCTCGATGAGTCTGCATAGGTCTAAAGAAAAGACATTCTAACAAAAAGATATTGGAAATTCATCATCTTCCATTTCTTCTCTTTAAGCTAGTGTTCTGATGGCACAATACAGAAACAAATTGCATTTCTGTCTGTAATACCTTTAGCTGAAGCACTGAGAAATTTTCTTGTCTCTCTGGTTTGAAGCTCACTTGTTATACCACATGATTATATTTATATTGTGCTCTCTTATAAGTTGCAGGAGGCAGCTTTAAGTTTGCCTGCCTCTGTTGCTAACTTTTTGTTTGGTGCACACAGAGGTGAAGAAGAGGCTATCCTGCTAGATGTTCCTCTCTGGTACTTTTCATTTTGTTGATGGCATATGTACAACAGGTGCTTTTGCTTTGTATACAGACTGGTTTCATGTATTGCACCTCTGCCAAGAATGGAGATGTGAACATCTAGTTTATGTATGAGTCAGAAGTATTTACATTTTCCAATTTTGTGATGAGGCGTTTTTTAAATTTCTCTATATGCTCTGAACAGTAGACTCCAAAGCTGAACTGAGTATATGATGACCAAACACGTTGGTTCTCCGAGTAAGAGACCTTTACTGGTGTCATCTTCTACAAGGTGCATCCAGCAAAAGTGACGAGACTTCTGCATAATTTAAGGTATCCGCTCATGTTGTGATGCAATTCGTATTTTGCATAATCTTGTCTTAGCATATTATACTGCTGACATAAACCACATTGACATGGCCAGGTACATGCTAAAACTATTGTGGTTGTATACATGACATAATATACAGTACGTCTGGTTTATCATACCACCATGGAATGCTTTGACACTGCATTCAATCATTTCATACGACAATCAGTACTAGACACTAACCTTTGGTTAAGATTACATAGAGAAATCCACTTCCCCTCGTGTTTCATCTCCGGTCGACGACTTTTCTGCAACAATGCCTCATATTTTTCTTTTTAAGTTCGAAATTCAATCATACTACACACCAGTCATTACTGGACACTAAGGTAACTGTCTCTGCGGTCCGAGTGTAAAATTACTTGGAATTATGGTTGATAAAAGACTATCTTGGGACGGACATATAAATTACTTGGCTAACAAACTTGCACGAGTTCTCTTTCAGCTATATAAATTAAGAAAAAAAAATCAGCAAGAGTATGCTGCTCCAATCTAATATGTACTGACAAGACCAATTGCATGAAACCATACTACAATGTTGATAATAAATAAATATTATTTTCGGCGTAAGAATTCAATACAACAATCACACAATCCAACCTGCTCGGGACATAAGAAGACTTCACTTTTTTACGAAACGTGTTGTCCGTGGTGTTTTCAAGGCCACGGTCAGGAATATTTCTATTAATATCCAGCTCTTTTATTTTGGCGAAATACATACACGCTGGGGGGGTCTAGTGTAGCAGGGGATCTTCGGAGGATGCTAAGTTCACCCAACCTGGATATGATGTGACGTCATTATGACGTAAATACGCTTTAGTCGATTAACACACCTATCGACTTTTACGAACATTCGAGATTCTAAACTGTCGTCAGCTAGTGGTATGTTTTGACACGTGCGATTCTGTTAACAGCTCAGTGTGGCAGCGTATATGTATTTCGCCAAAATAAAAGAGCTGGATATTAACAGAAATATTCCTGACCGTGGCCTTGAAAACACCACAGGCAATAAGTTTCGTAAAAAAGTGAAGTCTTCTTATGTCCCGACCTTGATTTGATTGTGTGATTGTTGTGTTGAACGCTTACACTGAAAATAATATTTATTTATTATCAATATTTTAGTATGGTTTCATACAATTGGTCTTGTCAGTACATATTACATTGTAGCAGCATACTCTTGCTGACTTTTTTTTCTTAATTTATATAGCTGAAAGAGAACTCGTGCAAGTTTGTTAGCTAAGTAATTTATATGTCCATCCCAAGATAGTCTCTTATCAACCATAATTCCAAGTAATTTTACACTCGGACCGCAGAGACAGGTACCTTAGTGTCCAGTAATGACTGGTGTGTAGAATGATTGAATTTCGAACTTAAAAAGAAAAATATGAGGAATTATTGAAGAAAAATCGTCGACCGGAGATGAAATATGAGGGGAAGTGATTTCTCAATGTAATCTTAACCAAAGGTTAGTGTCTTGACGCATCTAAAGATTTTGGCTGCTGAGTGCTTCTTCGCACTGAGTACGAATAACCGACGAACTTCAGCTGGGTCAGAAGTACATCAATTTCTGCTTGAGATTCACAATAACCACGCAATTGCCCGTCGTCATCGATGCTGAACTCTTTCAGATTTTCTCTCATTAGTCTCTCGAATGCTGAACACATAATTAGAGACGAGCAAACGAAAAACAACGCACAGGACACAAACACAGTACAATACACGATTTAAACGCAAGGAGCGCAAAGCACATTTAAACGAATGGCGCAGAGCACAGCGCTACCCTGTCACTACCTCTCGAAAGTTCACAAAAGTCGAATAGTCGATATACGGTTTCTATCGTTTTCGATGTAGCGTGTATACGTCATAATGACGTCACATCGTATCCAAGTCCGGTGAACTTAGCATCCTCCGGGATCTTCGACCATAGATAATCTATGGTCGAAGCAGGGGATACAACCCGTCGCTGCCACACTGAGCTGTTTTCAGAATCGTACGTGTCAAAACAAATCACTAGCCGACGACAGTTTAGAATCTCGAACGTTCGTAAAAGTCGATAGGTGTGTTAATCGACTAAAGCGTATTTACTATATACGTCATAATGACGTCACATCATATGCAGGTTGGGTGAACTTAGCATCCTCCTATATTATGTCTGTGGAACCAACTTGTGAAATGGTCTTGGAGACTCTAACCTCATTGGCGATTAAGATGAGTTACTGACTGAGTAGAGTCGCTGGTCTGTTTACATGGGATTGTTTTGATTTCGAAGCGCATAAGCTAAGAAAGGGAGGAATGTTGCTCGACATAATAACGCGAAAATTGCCGTCGAGATTGGTAATTATTCAAGGTAGGCTTAGTATGTTGTAAGTTTCTTCCAAGTGAATGAAGTACTCTGATACATTCAATTGCAAAACTTGTTTGTACATTGCCCATTCACAAGCAAAGTATGTAGACAGGAAAAGTGAAGGCATGTAGGATTTAAGATTGTAGGATGCGGACGATCACGTACATAACGAAACCCATAACAGGTAGTATGACTAGTTCTAGTGTAGTGACCTTTCATCAGTAGTGCTCGGTAGGACACTGTGATGAAATGCACGTGACATATGACATCAGTTTCCGGTATAAAAGTAAATAATCTTTTGTTTGTTGTTGAAAGTTTATGGGAGTTCTAGGATTCTTTGCACCGTTGCGGTCTCAGTAATGCTTATGGAAAATGTGCCTTTTGTTGATAGTGGAGGTTGGCTTGATTTAGATTCCTACGAAATTATTACATACGAATGCTTGTCATCGTTTTTGGGTATCCGAGGCTCTGCGCAAGTGGGCTTTTAATTCCCTAAGATCTCGTGAGACCAAAATTTCACTCCTCTAATGCTATTAAAACGAGTAGAACACGTGGGCTACTGATGGACGTTCCATCCAACGAACAAAGCACGTTTGAGTGTTTAGCAGTCAAGAGACGATTAATAAGCTAAGTAAAACTGCCATATTGTAAGGCGGAAAAAGTGTTTTTTTTTCCATTTGGGAGTCCAGCATTTCAAATCCCTGCCCACGCCGCGCGGTTTGAGGCGTCATGTCACGGACTGCGCGGCCCCTCCCGCCGGAGGTTCGAGTCCTCCCTCGGGCATGGTGTCTGTATTACTCTTAGCATAGGTTCGTTTACTGTGTAAGTCTCGGGACCAGTGACCTAAGCAGTTTGGTCCCTTAGGAATTCACACACACACATTTTTTTCTCCTGCCCACCTAATCCCTAAATGCCTTGTAACGAAAATGCCAAAATGCAACTTTTAGTAAGAACTGTGGGCCGTACAGAAGCGTCCGATTCCACCGCCACCTTTACTCATGACGACATCAATATGACGGAAACGGCTAGTTCCAGCATATACATTCCTGGCGGGGTCAGGGATTTTCACCTGCCTCGAGATGACTGGGTGTTTGTGTTGTCCTCATCATTTCATCATCATTTGTGGCAGTGGCGAGATTGGACTGAGCAAAGGTTGGGAATTAGTACAGGCGCCAATAACAGCGCAGTTGAGCACCCCACAAACCAATCATCATCATCATCATCATACTACAGCATATACAATATGAGGACTATGACGTCACTATAAACATCCACCAACAAACGCGAACAAAAATAAAAATGACGCAATAACGTGTCGTTCCAAAAATAAAATGGAGCTCACGGGACAGTCGCTGAAAACTGGAAGTGTAGGCCAGGGACAAGCTAAATATGCAACAATAAAAACACTGCACCATCTGAAAACAAGTAATATCGAAAAAAAACTAAATTTTAAAATTTCGCCGCACCAACGAAACCACAGGAATTGGACATTTCCCTTGACCAATATAGCTCAGTTACAGCTGTTGGTACCAAAAATTCAGCGCTTACAACTCCAAAAAGTGAAACCATAACTCCACCAACTCAAAAAACCAAATACCCCATGTTCCCTATATGAAGTAAAACACAACCTACCTACCATAAATATACAAGAGACGAAACATCACAATTACTAAACAATAAAACCAAAACAAAAATTACTCCTCTAGCAATAGGTCCCCCCCCCCCCCTCCCCCCCCCCCCACGCACCTCCTAAAGAAAGCACCTACTTGTGAACTTCACTTGTCATATCTATATCTAATTAAAAAGCAATAAAAATTACACTTATTTCTGCAAAACACCAAACTAATCCGACCTAACTAAAACGCCAAACACACAAACCAAAAAGCCTTAGTAGCTCATTGAAAACAGTTTCACAATCCACATTACCACACGAGCTACCTGAACTAAAAACTTTGTTAGCACAATGACAACCGAAACTCAAATTAATCAAATACCACATGTTAAATTCAGCGAGTCTCCTTCAATCACCAGAGGGCACATCAAATACAACATCTACAAACACAACCAACTTAAAAACACCGTGCTATAGTGATGTCATATATCACACCACCATTATGTCACAGGTCAAAGGAGTTGCGTGGAATCTCCTTCCCTATTCTTCCCAAACCTGTGTCTGTGCTCTGTATAATCACCTCTTCCTTGATGGGACACTGAATTGTATAGGCCTACATATATTGAAATAAGTTTGTGATTGATGTTTGAATGAGGTGAATGGTAGATGCCAGCAATCAGTCAATCACAGCTGCTTCTGGTGGAGGGGAGAGGGGGTCAGGGAGAGACAACTCAAGGGGCAGATGTTTTCCTGAGGTAAAACAGTAAATAGTATACAATGGGGTACAGAATAAAATTGGGGAGAAAATAAATTTATGGAACACATTGACTGCAAAAGAGATTAGTTGATAGGACACAACCAGTGGCATCAAGGAATTATCAGTTTGATAATAAAGAAAATTTGGTTTGGGGGGGGGGGGGGGGGGGGACGGCGGCAGCGGATAAAAATTGTAGAGGAAGACCAGGCTAGACTACAGTAATCAGGTTCAAATAACTGAATAACATATTCAGTTTGTAACAGATGGTTTCACTGTTACACGTGTTTGTCAGTAGAGTATTGTTTCACACTGGTGTTTGTGTTTAGCCAGAACAATGGATGAAATTGCAGTACCATAACAAAACTAAAGCAAAGTGATGTGCGCAAGCATACGATCACATGTAAATCCCCAAAAGTAAGATCCTCTGTCAGTAATGGCAAGAAGTCTAGAAAATCAACACTTAAGCCCACCATATCTTGCTCTCCTGATGCTGTTCAACTATTCAGAACACAACTCATCTTCTGTAGAGATAGTCTTTGAAATTTTACCCTAAGGATATTTATAAAGCTGACTCTTCACCAGATATTAGCCAGTGGCTAAAAGAGCCATTGCAGGCAACAGAACACCTTGCAGAGTGATCTTCTTCCATTCTCCGGGAAGAGCAAAAAACATACTGAGAAAGAGAGAAACTAACAAGATTTTAACCATGTAATGTTGCAACACAATTGTAATGGACTTAAGGTGATCTTGCTACATCACTTAAGGCAAATGGGCAAATCTCAGAACTGTTCCTTTGAAAGGACATGGCCAATTTCCTTCCCTAATCCAAGTGGACCCATGATGTGGGGATAGCGTCATTGAAAAGTAGTCAAAACGTCCTCGGTCCCTGGCTCGAATCCTGCCACCACTTAAATTTTGAATAAAAATCATCAGGAAAGGTGGCCGAATACTTCATTCAGCCAATGAGCATGTCAACGAGAATGGAGGAGCAAACAGAGATTCAGGGCACACTCTTGTTCTGGGGGGGGGGGGGGGGGGGAGAGAGAAACTACCCCTAAAGGTGGAAGAATCAGCAATGATCAGTGGAATGAGGATGTAAGGCAATGAAAACCACTGCATTAAAGGCACATAATGTGTATCTGCAGGACATGTGGCCTGTAATTTTAAAAACAAAAGTGTTATATGATGATGTCTCCATTTGCAAAAGATTCTGAACTAGTCCACCATTTGGATTTCTGTGAGGAACTGTCAATGGGTTGGTGACCATGAAGAAAAGACTGAATAACCAACCAAAGGATAATACTCTAGGAGTCAGGGCATGGAATGTCAGAAGTTTGGAAGTGATAGGGAAGCTAGAAAATCTGGAAAGGGAAATGCTACGGCTCAGTCTAGATATAATCTGGTCAATGAAGTGAAATCGAAAGAAGACAAGGATTTTTGGTCAGATGAGTATAGGGTAATAGCAGCAGCAGCAGAAAATGGTATAATGGGAGTAGGATTCGTTACGAATAGGAAGGGAGGGTAGAGAGTGAGTTACTGTGAACAGTTCAGTGACAGGGTTGTTCTCATCAGAATTGACAGCAAACCGATGCCGACAACATTACTTCAGGTATACATGTCGATGTCTGAAGATGAAGAGATAGAGAAAGTTTATGAGCTAATTCAGTACGTACAGGGAGATGAAAATCTAATAGTTATGGGGGACTGGGGCTGCAGTTGTAAGGGAAGGAGCAGAAGAAAGGGTTACGAGAGAATATCGGCCTGGTGCTAGGAATGAGAGAAGAGAGAGAATAAATTTCAGCTAGTAATAGTGAATTCTCTGTTCAAGAATCACAAGAGGAGGAGGTGTACCCGGAAAAGGGCAGGAGGTACGGGAAGATTTCAGTTACATTACATCGTGGTCAAGCAGAGATTCTGAAATCAGATACTGGATTTTAAGGCTTACCTAGGGGCAGGTATAGACTCAGATTACAATTTAGTAGCGATGAAGAGTAGGCTGAAGTTTAGTAGACTAGTCAGGAAGAATCAATGCGCAAAGAAGTGGGATACTGAAGTACTAAGGAATGAAGAGAGATGCTTGAAGTTCTCTGAGGTCATAGGCACTGTGATAAGGAACAGCTCAGCTGGCAGTTTATCTGAAGAGGAATGGATATCTCCAAAAAGGGCAATTGCGGAAGTTGGAAGGAAAAACATGGGTACAAAGAAGATAACTGTGGGTAAAGGAAGAAATAATGCAGTTGATCGATGTAAGTAGCAGGTACAAAAATGTTCAGGGAAATTCCAGAATACAGAAATGCAAGTCACTTAGGAATGAAATAAATAAGAAATGCAGGGAAGCTAATGTTAAACGGCTGTGTGAAAAATGACGAAATCAAAAGAGAAATTAGTGTTGGAAGTACTGACACAGCATATAGAAAAGTTGAAACAACCTCAGCGTAATTAAAAGCGAGGGTGGTAACAATAAGAATGCAATGGGAAATCCAGTGTCAGACACAGAGAAGAGAGTGGATTGGTGGAAAGAGTACACTCAAGGCTTCTATGAATGGGGGGGGGGGGGGGGAGGCTTGTGTGATGATGGTATAGAATAAGAAACAGAATGTGATAAAGAACATGTAGGGGATGCAATATTAGAAATAACAAAGGAGTGCAGAAGCTAGAAATTTGATTTAATTGTTGGAAGGTGGCTGTTTGTTACTGAAACTTGTCAGCAGTAACAATAAGCAACCTGCTGATAATGATAATGTCGAGAGTTTCCTTGAGGGGTACATAAAATGTAATCTGGTGGCAGGCCTGAGAGCCGTACATTGAATATTTTGTGTAGCTTGACTGGGATACTTAACCAGGACGTGTTATATTACAAACATATATGTAAAGTATGAAGTGTAATTTCCTTTATTATTGTTGTTGTTGTTGTTGTCGTTGTCATTGTTTCTATCTACCACATTGGATAAAAAATAATTTTGCAGATTCTGTTGAAAACACTGGAATATGCCTCTGGAAATCTTTTGTCAAACAAGCTACTTCAGGACCAAATACAGTGTGTGTTTTAGCTCTTGATAACAACATAGCAAGACTCAAACCATGTGAAGGTGTGGAGATACTACAGTTCTTTGATTTTTTCTCATGTGAAGAAGATTGGACAGGTACTCAGTAATGTAGTTTATGTAGGTAAGCTTACGTATGAACCTACTTGTAATGACATAATCTTATACAAGTATTCATTAGTAGTGTTATACTGAAATTCATAAGACATTATCATAGTTTTTCCAGTAAACTGATTTTGCATTTTTGTGATCAAATATATTTTAGACTCGAGAGAGAATTCCAGCTCAGCTGTAAGTTTGGTGGACAAATTATCCCATTTGGCTACATCTAGCCAAGGAAAAGAATTTATATTGTGTATTGATTCACTGTCATCATTTATTCTGAAAACTGGGCTGAATCAGTGTTACAGGGATCTCCAAAACATCCTTTCATCATCAGTCTTAAAAGGTAAGTGTGCTAATATACTGAACTGTTGGCAAAACCAAAAATAATGGTACCATCCATTGCTTTGACACAAGCTGTTATCAATCTGGTGAATATCACTATATCGAGCTTATACAATAAGGTGACCAGGATGTCAGTTATTACACATGTAAATAGACACAAATGTGAAAAATATTTAATTTCAGAAATAACAGGAAACTAGTGAGGCAGCCATGAGAATTATTGGGTTTTGGGTGGTGACAAACTAAATATATCATAATGCTAGTAACTTAAGACATACCAAAACAAATCAGGCAAACAAAATCCTCAGTCTTCAGCAAAACTACAGTAAGGAAAACATCTGAAAAACTGCTGTTGAACATTTAACTCGATCTGCTTGATTTGATGTACATAGCTCATTCAAAATCCACACTATGACAAGACTAGACACAACTAGACAATTCCATTATCTAACACTTCACTTGACATGTATAACTATTACGAAGTCAGCATTACCACAGCTCGCCCTTATAACCAATATTGAAAACATACCCTCACCAACATTCATAGAACAAACCCCATGATATCTACCATTCACAATCCAGCGTAATTACCAACAACTAAAAACATAACCTCAAAAAAATGAAAAACTGCATTTGCACCAATTTCAGTATACAAGAAACGCACAATTATGCTCATAAACACACATACCATACACACTACAATATAAAATAAAAACATACTTATCGACCAAAGTCAGCTTACATATAAATCGAGCAATCTATTGATAGCAAAAATGTCATCAACACAATCTCTTGAATGGTCATGCTGTACCTCTCAAACTAGGATCCCCTCCAGATAGAATGACAAATGTCGTCCTGTTGACGGCTCCACGTACACTGATCGCTGGTTCGAGATGCAGCAACTTTGGTCAGTCTCATATGTTCTCGACAAATGTTAACAGTTGATACACTCAGCAATTAAACTGACCAACTGTAGGAATTTAATCATGCTTGATGTGTCGTCCCCTATTGCAGCATGCAGGGATCTATTTATCAATCCATAACTAACAAAACTGATACATAAACTTAAATCTCAACCATAACCAACACACTGCATTACAAATTCCAAACCTGAAAATAGATGTGCTGCTCAAAGCTGCCGACATCAAAATAACTAAAAAACCATTATAAACTCCTCCAATATTATTCTCACAAATAGCATTCAGGAAGTCCAATGAATCACTAACAAAGCACACAAACAATTTAGAATCAAACATCCCACACTAGAGAACACCAATTCAACATGCGCTCTGCAAACATGATCCACTTGAAATACACTGCACCACAATGATGTCCCTACACAGTTACTGCACGGGTCAAAGGAGATAGGTGGTACCACAAACTTTGGTTGATCCAAATTGTCCTACATTTTTTGACAGATTGTAAAATATGTTGTAGATTATCTGGCAGAATGAAAATGCTTTCATGAAATTCAAAAATAATTTAATAGGTTTCAGTTAAGATTGTTAGTACCTGTCATTAAATAAATCCACAGTTCCTCTATTCTTGCCCATCTGACCTCATAATCTGTGTCTGCTGAAGACTGTCAGAATATTTTGCTCTTACCAGCCCCTTCCTCTGCACATATGAACAGAAATTAATCTGCGTAAATTATTTTCTATTTACACTTCTGATTCCAATCTGTAAATTTGTATTGTTGTTTATTATTATTTTATTTATCAATGGATAATAGAAAATTCACTGATTTCATCCATAACATTCCTTAATCTGTTATTGCACGTGCATCCTTGGGAGACTGTCATAGGCTGAAAGGATATGGATTTAATTCCCAAGCTGGGAACTGGTTAATGTTTCCATCCATCTTGGTGTCATAAGCCCAGTTATGGAAGCTGCGTGATAAGGCAGTGGAAACAATGTGTGTGATAGAGAATGTAGGAATCTTTCAAGTCATTGCCTATATCATGAGGAAGATGGTAATCTTAAACAAGGACAACGGACCATAGATTAACAATATAGTAGTAAGTTTTACAGTGCTGGGAGGTCATTCATCAGTGAGCAGACTTTGAAGCTAGTGCTGTTACTTGGCTGTTTTGTACTTGCTTAAGCATACATTACACAGCCTGGATGAAAAATTCTTTCCCAGCTAATTGTAGGGAAGTCTTCTACCTGTTAGAATTTCTTGCTTATCAAAAGTGAGAACTCGCATACGGCTTGGAGAGAGAACAAAGAGCAACAGTGCTCTACAGAAGCCATTTCCAAAAGGAAGGTCAAAGGCAGTGGCTAATAAGTAGTCCTCCATTAGTGGTGCTAGATGGAAGAGGGTAGTCCTATACTACTTCTTTCTCAGAAAAAGGGCGAAGGACAGAGCTGTAGATAAAGGATATCCACACCAAGAAAAGATATATGCAAAAGATTATCTGGAGAATATCCATAGGTAAAATTCTCATAATACTTTGTGCTGTTGACACAGAAAGATGTAAATATTTGCACGAGGGAACGAGCTATTCCTAGTCTTCTAGTGATTGTCATCAACTGGTCACTGAGATAAATACGTAATAGCTGGAAGAAAAGTTCACCTAATACAAGATTGCAAAGTATAGAAGTAAAAGAAACACATTCATTTTGTTGCTTGGTTGTGTTCTCATGGGCAGTACTTTATGGCTTGCTCACAAATATGAATCTTTTGGTGCAACTGCTTGTTCACACACTTCATTTTACCTGTTTTTATTTTGAATTGAACATTAAGAATAGTATGTTCAAAAAAAGATACAGTTGTAAATTTTCTTGTATCTGATTACCCTACCGTCATCATACTACTGTGATAGGTATTGGTGTTCTTATTTATAATCATCATCTGTTTGACAACCATTGATGGATAAAGATCTCTTCTCAATTTTTCATGCATTGAGGCCTTCAGTTGTCCATATCTGTGTAGCACTTCTGTGTTTCCCAACACCTGCTACCCACTTTAAATTATGTCGTTGACTCAATCTTTTCTTTTTCCTCAAAATTCAGCAAAGAATTTCCTGGCTACTTCTCCCAGCTCCATCCATGTCATTTTTGCAAGTCGTAATTACCTATTCCACTCCAATTTGTTCCCTGATTGATTTGTTTTTCTTTACATTTCTCCCAGTAATTATGGACATGCTAGTTGGCTTGCTTGCTAAAGTACGTGTCCACTGCCTTCATTCAAAACTTTAGTTTATCACTGATTGCTAACTTTCCATTTTAGATGCACTAGAAGGTTGTCGGAAAACTTTCTTTAGCTTAGCAGAAATACTCTAGGCCATTTTTACTCTTCTACTGTTTCCTTATTCTTGCGGTCTTTAAAAATGCATAACACTTAATTTTAGAGCTTATGTGATGCATATTTCTTTATGTTTTTGTGTTGCAGACTTGTTTTCCTTTCTAACAGTTTACAACAAAACCAACGTCTTGCAGGTGTCAGTGTTAAACAGATGATTTGTTTGGTTCACGAAGATGTCCTAATGAATCGGGATCTGACTATAGCCCAGTTGAAACATCTTGCATCTACTTATATACAGATATCTGCAGTACAAGGAAAACCTGTAGCCACTACAATCCACCGAAAAACAGCTGGCAAAATATCAAAATCGGTACATTTTTCTTCCTTTTAATTAATGTATATATAATACTTACCTGTGAATGGGACTGAGAGATTTTTTTCATGTAGCAGTTATTTATTATATATTTATGTACTTAAATTGATTTATGTTTGTGTCTAATGTATTTATATATGTGTTTGTTTCTGGTGACGCGGTTATGGAAGAATAACTCTGTAACACCTGGAGCAATTTCAACCAAATTCAGTAAATGTATCTGGGGAAAAAATACTATGGGCCCTAGAACTCCTAGGAATGAGGAAGGAGTTGAAGAACAAAGCAACTGGCATTTAAAGCATAACTCTGGGACATGCGGAGGAATTTCAGCCAAACTTAGTATGCACATGACTTACTGCAGAGAAAAATATTGGGGTTTTGGAAGGGAGCAGGGGTGTTAAGAAGACACTCCTAGTCCAACTAGAAGCAAGAGTAGGCATGGGAAGTGGATGGCATATAAAAAATGACTAATACTTGTGTAGAATCCATAGCTGTTGTTGAGCTGATTGCGCGTTGTTCCAGCTAATGATATTTTTCCCCTAGGGGTTTGGTGGAGGTGGTTCTGAAAAAAGACAAAAGTAATACTACTGATACTAAATACTATTAATACTCATAATATTTGGAGTTGATAGACTGAATGGTTAAAGACCTAAGACCTAATGACAGTTGGCCTATAGGGGTGGCTGTGGGTGTTTGATGGGAAGGTGGTGGTGGCATGTAAATTTGTAAATTATGTGGGAAGCAATGTCAACTGGATTTGTAATACATATCACTGGCAATCTGAAAAACACTGGGGGAGGGGGAGGGGGGTGGGGGGTAAGACATCCCCTAGATGTAGGAAAGGAGGTAGGGCCATGGAAAATAGTATGAAATATCTAACATTAGTTTCATTATCAAAAGGCCTCCGGGGTCATTGGCTGGTTAGTGACAGCTCCTATGACATTTCATCCCCACTGTCAGGTAGGAGTGGGGTGGAGTGACATAAAAATACATAAATGGCCAACACCAGACAATCATATCGTATGAACAAATAAGTAATAACCTCGTTTTTCCAAAAACTATATATAATACATTTTGAAAGAGAAAGCATTCACTTCTCACATACAGCTTTGCCACCAAAGGATGACTTTTCTGCATTGCAGTGTGTTGAAAGTCTCATGTAGGCCTCCATAGGCAGGCACTACCCCCTGAACCTAGTCCACAAATAGATTTCCCATGCCACATCCTCACATACCTAAATCCTCCCACCATCCCCGAGAATGAGCTACAGAGAAGTGCCCCCCCCCCCCCCCCCCCTCCACACACACACACACACACACACACACACACACACACACACACACACACACACACACACACACACACACAAAACCAAAAAGAGAGAGAGAGAGAGAGAGAGAGCCAGTATCACCCTGGACTGGAACAACTGAAACATATCCTCCTTCAAGGCTTTGATTATCTCTCATCATGCCCTTGAATGAGGGACATCGTACCAAGATCCTTCCCACTCCTAAAGTGGTTTACTGTCATCAACCCAACCTACGCAACATCCTGGTCCACCCCTATGCCACCCCCACTCCCAACCCTTTGTCACAGGGATAATGTCACTGTGAGAGGCCCAGGTGCAAGACCTGCCCAATGCATCCATTCAGCACTTCCTACTCCACTCCTGTCATCCTACCCTATCCAGGCAGGGCCAACTGTGAAAGTAGTCACATCATATACCATCTCTGCTGCAAACACAGCATAGCATTTTATGTCAGTATGACTTTCAAATAGCTGTCCACTAGGATGAATGGCAACTGGCAAACTGTTGCCAAGAACAAAGTTGACAATCCAGTGGCACAACATGCAGCTGAGCATAACTTGCTCAGTTTCAGTTTCTGCTGCACAACATGGGCCATCTGGATCCTTCCCTTCACCAAGAGCTTTCACGAAGAGTGTCTCTGAACTATGCGGATGAAAGTTATTTGTGCCACACATCCTTCACTCCCATAATTGTACTGCCCTCTATGTCCTGGCCTGTTATCTCCAGTGATCTACTGTCCCCACACCCTCCCCTAACAGTTTCCCCTACCTGTGACCTGTCGCCTCTTCCTAAATTCAGGTTCTGGCATCAACTTTAGAGTGCAATGACAACCGTGTATCATATTCCTAGGCAGTGCTCCTGCAACCCCTCATTCCTACCCAGCAAACTGCTGCCTCCCACCAAGCCACTAGCCTCTCACCCCAACCCCTCTCCTTGCCTCCTGCCTCTGTTTTTCTCTAACCATCCCACCCAACACAATCTACTCCACCTGCTGAAATGCATCACTGTGTGTCTGCTTGTTGGTGAGTGGTCTCCTTTAACCCAAAAGTATTTACATTCTGTCAGACCTTTACTAGAAAAATCAATTAGTTATAATTATTGCCATTTAACCATATGTTAATTTAAGTTGCCCAAAGTGGATATAAAGGTGATGTAATGAAGAGTAAACCATCACAAGGCTCAGGTAAAGTGAGACTTACATACAGTAAGGATTGAAAGGTAAAAATGCGTTTCACAGTTGAGATTAAGAATTTTAGTTATGAACTGTTAGCACTTGATCAGAGAAGAATGAGAGATAAACAAAAAATCATAATGTGAATGGAAGTTAAAGGTAAATAAAAGCACAGCGGTGATAGACAGGAAATTAAATTATGTAACAAATTCAGGCCTGCTGGTAAAGATACATTAGAAGATTAAATTAAAATGCAGTCTATAAGTAGTGAAGTGGAGAATATAAGCCTGTGGAAGGCAACAGAGAAAGTAAAGAGGAAAGACATGAAAATGTATCACGATGTCATGGACAGCAACTGCTAAGCTTCAGATGCTTTGATTTTGTTTGGTTTCACAGATCATTCTTTCCCTGCCTAAGAATGCTTTGTCTCAATGATGGGGCTGGAGTGTGTGGTGATAGCAGAGCATTTAGGGAAGGATTTAAAACTAATCCGTTCTCATTGATAAGATCGATCAATTAGGCAGTAATGATGTTACACACAGACCACAGCTACGTATTAGCAAGTACATTGGAGATACTGATTGGATCGCAAAAGGTTATTTTGTTGGAAGAATTTTTGATGCTGTTGATTACTTTCATCACATGACTAAAGAAAGGCATGCTTTGAGCCACATTGATTTTAGGTATTCACTTTGTCTCATCAGTTTTAGAAAATGAAACAATTTGTAGTATGGCTGGTACATTTACTGAGTGAGTTTATGACAGAACACTTCTATTTTCCTTGAAACCAGTGATTGCACAATCTCCCTACAGCTGGGTTTATTTTATTTTTATGGCGTTTACACACACACACACACACACACACACACACACACACACACACACACACACACACACAGAGAGAGAGAGAGAGAGAGAGAGAGAGAGAGAATTCTTGTGTGTCTCTTGCTTTATTTTCTCCATTAGCAATATGTAATTGTTGATTCTTTTGTAGGTGGAGCATTTTCATATAAATGATGAATTTTCAGTAAGTTGCACAAAAGTTGATTTTATGAAAAAAGTAACTTCTGATGTCCAGAATGAACCAAAATCAACGTTCAACTTAGAGCTTTGTGCAGCAGAGAAAGAAGCTAAAAACCAGCTTGTCCTACCATACATTCGGTAAATTGAACCACAGTAGAAAATCATAATTATGTATGCATTGTCTATGTGAAGTTTACCAGGCTTTTATAATCATTATTTAAACTGTTATCTATAGAATCTGAAGCTGACCTTTACTATCAACAGGACTCATTTGTGATTTAAATTAATTTTCATTTGTTAGATGAATAGCATATAGAAATTTGCTGTCATTGAGCACAAATTTTCTCTTGTTTGATAACATTTCAAGTAATCAACAATAGAGCCCTCCTACAGAAAATATTGAGAGGTAATAGATCTTAAGCTTAAAATGTGACCAACTTTCATTGCTACAACTCATATACTTAACTTCTTGATTTTTGCCATCTTGAATGCATAATCTCTACCTGTAATGAAAGTCTGGATTTTTCTGATGTATCTCAGGGGCTGATTGACTAGTTAATCAAATCTAATGATGGAACCAATACAATAAAATACTTATTTATTGCACCACAGACTGACATAGGTTTAGTGCCTAAAAAATGATGTAACACAAAGACCACAGCTACTACTGCTGTTCCTTGTATATCTTCTAATCATCGTGAATTTACAACATACATAGTTTCAAACAGATTTTTTTTTTTTTTTTTTAAGTTTAAAATTCAAGTTTCATCAGTTCTGTTGTTAATAAGCATGCATTGTACATTACAACTAAGTCTGCATGCATATACTTGTTCCTCCATGTCATGGCTGTCAACTGTACAGAGCATACTACTCTGTGAAAATGTCTCAGTATTTATCAAGCTCTAACTGTAGGCAGTCCAGTTCCCTTGTCACTCCTGGCTGACCATCACTCCATTTCCAACACAACTGAAGATGACAGCAGTTTCCATTAGTTTCACAGAAATTGTATTCATTTCTGTGCTCATTGTTTTCCACTGAACAGTAGTATGCAACTTTAACTACAGAAGTTCTGTTAATAACCAACTATATTTGCATTCTGGAGATAACCAATTCATATTCTTGTATGTGTATCCAGTTTAGGTTTTGCATGGTGCCCTTAAATCTCTTAAGGCAATTTCTGATATGATTCCCTTAAAAAGAATGTGGCTGATTTCCTTCTTAATGCTTTTCTTAATTTAATCTTATACTCAGTTGGCCTCATTGTAATTGGGCTGTTAAACCCTAACAGTCGTTTGTTCATTCTTCCACAGCTAAGAATTGTAAAGTGTGATAACACTTTACAAACAGGCACATGATTTGAGTCCCATTAGTGGATCTTTTTGTGTAGTTTGGCTGAAAAATGGAGAGATGTTGGCACAAATTCAAAGTCATTTTTGTATGCATCAGTGTATGGGTTCAGATCCAAATGTTTCCGGTGTCTTACAGTGCAAAAGCATGAGTCACTGTTGATGCCTATAGCTGTTGAAAGTGGCACTTTAAACAGGTTACATTCTCAGATAGACTGCGCAAGAAGTCGTTGCAGCAATCCATGAATTATAGGCACACTATTGACCCTGAGGAGGAGGCAATGGTACAAGTATATCACCTACACTGTAGCATTGTGGAAATTAGTGATCTTCACATAGTAGGCTTACATGAGCAGATTTGACTTCATTCAATCATCCTGTTCTGTAGATCTCACCAAGAAGGAGAACCATGAGCAACGTGGAATGAGTCAAGGTATATACGAGGGTGTGCTGAAAAGTAATGCCTCTGAATATTTTATGAGAAAATTCTTTAAGATTTTTAAATAAAAAAAAATAAACATTCTTCTTCTTTAATCTTCATTTTTATATATTTATTTCTCAACATAGTCACCCTGGCAACAAACACATTTCTCCCATTGTGAGACCAGTTTGTTGATACCTTTTCTGTAGAATGTTTGATTTTGTTGATGGAGCCACAACCTCACCTCTGCTTGCACCATTTCATCACTATCAAAATGAAATCCTTGAAGGTGATCTTTAAGTTTTTAAAACAGATGAAAATTAGATGAGACCGTGTCGGGACTATATGGAGGATGGTCGATGACAGTGAACCTGTGGCATAGGATTGTTGCAGTGCTCATGTGTGGTCACATTGTCATGCTGAAGGAAAGGGTGCTCCATGTGTGGACGAACTCTTTGAATTTCAAACTCGATTACAGGATGCGAATTCTCACACACTGACATTTGAGTTCAAGACTGCAATGTTACAAGCTACAATTCGGAGCCATGTAGTGGTAGAGGGCTACAGATATGTAGATAGAAAGAATAAAGATGTAGAAAGTTAATAACATGTGTTTTATTTCACCAGTTGTAAGAGTTTTCACATAACAAATTTGGAGGCAGTACTTTTCAGCAATGTTACCTGTCTGAGTATGTTTGTAAGCATTTTATTTTTCAGTGCTTTTTGTATTGAATGCTCCCAAAAGAGACTTCAGCATTCAGTTTGTTCTCCAATGAAGCACTTCATTGCAAAATATGACAGTAAACAAAGTTGTTTGCAGCAATATGGAAATTTAAACTGGATATTGGAGACCTGTGAATAGTTTGCATATTGCACTTCTGAACACTTATATCTTGATATTAACTACTGTTGTATCTTTTTTCAGGAAGCAAGATGACGATGAATCAAAAAAGAGTGGTGGTGAAATATTTTACAAGCTGGAAGAATCTGATGACTGGGATGAAGATGATCCTGATGATGATTTAGATGTGTGAGAGTGGTTTTTTTTTTTCTCTCTCATATGAAAGCTGAGCTGTACCTATGAAATCATAACTGTGATTACATGTGGCAATATATTCACATTAAGGTGTGGCAGAAGGCTTTGTATGATCTAGTAGGTTGTTGGTCAAAAGCTCTTATATTTGCATCCATGTGATGAATTATGAGTCTTAAGACTATGATCAGGGAAACTTAAGACATTATAAGTGCTCGGATCCTTATTGTTCAGTGGCTTTTTAAGCTCAAACAACATGTAAGGAAATAAGTGTGTGAATGAAATAATTACGTGTACATCTGTTTGCAATAGAGCAGTTATCTTATTTATAAGAAGTTCACAGGTTTTTGATTATTGACAGCATGAAAACTAAATACTCAGCAGTGACTACAGATTTTCTTGTAATTTTAATTCTGAGAGCATTACTCTAATAGCAGAATGTATATGGCTAAATACTAAACTGGTTGCAAATTTCGCAATTTTATTTTTAACATGAATTTAAAAGTTACTCATATTTTTGAGCCCAATAAAGAGATTCACAATATTAAATGTACAGTTTTTCAAGAATGAATATTGTTACTTGAAGTAAACAATTTTTCAACTAATAAAGTAGTTAATAAAAAGTACTATGTTTTGTGTTCCTTATACTCCTACAGTCCACTTCCCCAGGAATGATGCAATTTGCTAATTTTCAATAGAGTTCTAAAAAATTCGTTAATGAGTGTAGGCACTTCAAATTTCTCAGTGTTTTTGAAAAATTCATACTATATTGAAAAATAGTTGATAAAAAGTAACAAATATATAGTAGAACATGAGAGTATTTAATTTTATTTATTACTGAGAGATGGTAATAATAGCTTGAAATAAGTAATTGGTGTTCCATCGACAGGTAGATGCGTAGACTTGCTAGCGAACTGAATTCCTCAACATGTAGGCTACATTTTTTATGTTTTCATAACTGCATCATTCCATATTGTTTGTTTTTAAATTTAACATAACATTGGGACACACAATATCATTATGTGGACCAGTAATCAAACAATATTTTGATCTGTCTAATCAGAGGCTGCTTTTTATCAAGGCAAAGGAACAGATTTTTTTGTGTAATGCTGCAGTGTTTTGTGTCAGTGCTTACCCATAAGTTTGCTTTTTTTTTTCTTTTGTACATTTGTGGAAGAATATACATAATGTTATTGCTCAAAAGATACCAAGGCACATTTTGTTTTCTTGTTGACATTAATTTTACTTCATATTTTTAGTAATGTCACTTTGCAGTGCCACGTTTAGGTAGTCCAATGTCTTCTAGCCTTATTATAATCTTCAGTTGGTCCCCAGTTGTTTAGTTCAGTACAGAGGTGTGTGTTGGTGTAAGAGTGAAGGGATGATGCTCGTTGCCTGTAGATAAAGAAGGGTATGGCCAGCGGCATTGTTGGCTGCAGTCTACAAGCTTCAGCCTGCACTCGAGATTAGGTGACATTGGTGCACCTGGGGCAGTTGCTTCTCAGGGAAGCAACTATGGTGTTGGGAAGGAAGGCCAATGTACACCCTGTACTTTCTTCTGGGAGGAAAAGGTGGTTGGGGTGGGGGAAGTGCCTTATTCATCATATTAGAGGATTCTGCTGGTGACTATTGAATACACAGGTGCAAATCATAGTTTGTCCAGACAAATAATGTCTGCCACTTGGTTGTATAAGTAACCCATGGTTTTTTTAAAATTGCTGACTCAGCTGGCGAAGATATCTTGTATGAGGGATGAATACAAAACTTGGTACGTGCATCGTTGCTCCCAGTTATCCTCTTGATTTGGAGGTGTGTGGAGGGCATAAACCAGACACAAGCAATAGCGCAACAATCTTGAATGCTGATTTGTTGGTCCCCACACTCAGGTGGCAAATTATGGATCTCCACTTTATGCCCAACATTGCACTACAGAAGAATTGGCTACTTGTGTACCACAGTAGGTATAGTATGCACATGAGTTCTTTTAGCTTACAGAATCAATTTTGTGCCATATTGTACCAGAGATTAACCATGTCTTCTATACATACATTGGAGGTGACGGGAGTTCCACCTATAACTGACAAACCAGGGACTCCTAAGATATGACTTGGCAAACAAATGGTAATGAGATGGGGAGCTATTAATATCAATGGGGACTACTCTGGGAAGAAGGTAGAGCTGGCAGAGGCTGCAAGTAAGATGGGGCTGGACGTTTTAGCTGTTAGTGACATTTGGGTAAGCGGTGAGAAAGAAGAGGAAGTGGGAGAATACAAGGTCTACCTGTCAGGAGTCAAAGCAGGAATAGCTCAATGGGGTGTAGGGCTTTACATCAGGAAAGAAATGGAACCCAGCGTAGTTGCAATAAGGTATGTAAACGAACGACTGATGTGGATAGATTTGACAGTGTCTAGCAAGAAAATTAGGATTGTGTCAGTATATTCGCGTTGTGAAGGGACAGATCAAGATAAGATGGATAGTTTTTATGAGGCACTCAATGATGTAGTTGTTAGAGTAAAGGACAAGGCCAGTGTTCTGCTCATGGGGATTTTAATGCCAGGATTGGAAATCGAACAGAAGGGTATGAAAAGGTGATGGGTAAATTTGGAGAGGATATGGAGGCCAACAGGAATGGGAAACAACTCTTGGATTTCTGTGCCAGTATGGGCTTAGTAATCACAAACTCATTTTTTAAACATAAGAACATTCACCGAACGAAAGCGCTGGCAGGTCGATAGACACACAAACATACACACAAAATTCAAGCTTTCGCAACAAACTGTTGCCTCATCAGGAAAGAGGGAAGGAGAGGGGAAGACGAAAGGAAGTGGGTTTTAAGGGAGAGGGTAAGGGGTCATTCCAATCCCGGGAGCGGAAAGACTTTTTATATATAATTTTTCCCACGTGGAATGTTTCCCTCTATTATATTAAGAACATTCACCGGTATACTTGGGAAGGCAGGGGAACCAGATCTGTCATTGACTATATAGTAACAGATCAGGAATTCACGAAGGCTGTGAGGGACACATGTGTATTCAGGGGATTCTTTGATGACACTGATCATTATTTAATCTGCAGTGAAATTGGGATTGTGAGGCCGAAAGTGCAGGAGGTCAGGTCCATATGTAGGAGGATAAGAGTGGAGCAACTTCAGGATAAGGAAATCAGGCACAAGTACATAACAGCGATCTCAGAAAGGTACCAGTTAGTTGAATGTACTCAATTACAGTCATTGGAAAAGGAATGGGCAAGGTACAGGGACACAGTACTAGAAGTGGCTAAAGAATATCTTGGAACAGTAGTGTGTAAAAGTAGGATGAAGCAAACAGCTTGGTGGAATGACACAGTCAAGGCAGCCTGTAAAATGAAAAAGAAGGCGTATCAAAAATGGCTACATACTAGAACTCAGGTAGACAGAGAAAGTTATGTTGAAGGAAGAAACAAAGCCAAACAGATAATTGCAGCATCCAAGAAGAAATCCTGGGAAGACTTTGGAAACAGGTTGGAGACTATGGGTCAAGCTGCTGGAAAACCATTCTGGAGTGTAATTAGCAGTCTTTGAAAGGGAGGTAAGAAGGAGATGACAAGTATTTTGGACAGGTCAGGAAAATTGCTGGTGAATCCTGTGGATGCCTTGGGCAGATGGAGGGAATATTTTGAAGAGTTGCTCAATGTAGGTGAAAATACGATCAGTAATGTTTCAGATTTCGAGGTACAATGGGATAGGAATGATGATGGAAATAGGATCACATTTGAGGAAGTGGAGAAAATGGTCAATAGATTGCAGTGCAATAAAGCAGCTGGGGTGGATGAAATTAAGTCGGAACTCATCAAATACAGTGGAATGTCAGGTCTTAAATGGCTACACAGGATAATTCAAATGGCCTGGGAGTCTGGACAGGTTCCATCAGACTGGACAAAAGCAGTAATCACACCAATCTTTAAACATGGAAACAGAAAAGATTGTAACAACTACAGAGGTATCTCTTTAATCAGCGTTGTGGGTAAAATCTTCTCAGGTATTGTTGAAAGGAAAGTGCGAGTATTAGTTGAGGACCAATTGGATGAAAATCAGTGTGGGTTTAGGCCTCGTAGAGGTTGTCAGGACCAGATCTTTAGCTTATGGCAAATAATGGAGAAGTGTTACAAGTGGAACAGGGAATTGTATCTATGCTTTATAGATCTAGAAAAGGCATATGACCGGGTTCCTAGGAGGAAGTTATTGTCTGTTCTACGAGATTATGGAATAGGAGGCAAACTTTTGGAAGCAATTAAAGGTCTTTACATGGATAGTCAGGCAGCAGTTAGAGTTGACGGTAAATTGAGTTCATGGTTCAGAGTAGTTTCAGGGGTAAGACAATGCTGTAACCTGTCTCCACTGTTGTTCATACTATTTATGGATCATATGTTGAAAACAATAGACTGGCTGGGTGAGATTAAGATATGTGAGCACAAAATAAGCAGTCTTGCATATGCGGATGACTTAGTTGTGATGGCAGATTCGATTGAAAGTTTGCAAAGTAATATTTCAGAGCTAGATCAGAAATGTAAGGACTATGGTATGAAGATTAGCATCTCCAAAACGAAAGTAATGTCAGTGGGAAAGAAATATAAACAGATTGAGTGCCAAATAGGAGGAACAAAGTTAGAACAGGTGGACGGTTTCAAGTACTTAGGATGCATATTCTCACAGGATGGCAACATAGTGAAAGAACTGGAAGCAAGGTGTAGCAAAGCTAATGCAGTGAGCGATCAGCTACGATCTACTCTCTTCTGCAAGAAGGAAGTCAGTACCAAGACTAAGTTATCTGTGCACCGTTCAATCTTTCGACCAACTTTATTGTATGGGAGCGAAAGCTGGGTGGATTCAGGTTACCTTATCAACAAGGTTGAGGTTACGGATATGAAAGTAGCTAGGATGATTGCAGGTACTAGTAGATGGGAATAATGGCAGGAGGGTGTCCACAATGAGGAAATCAAAGAAAAACTGGGAATGAACTCTATAGATGTAGCAGTCAGGGTAACAGGCTTAGATGGTGGGGTCATGTTACTTGCATGGGAGAAGCAAGGTTACCCAAGAGACTCATGGGTTCAGCAGTAGAGGGTAGGAGGAGTTGGGGCAGACCAAGGAGAAGGTACCTGTATTCAGTTAAGAATGATTTTGAAGTAATAGGTTTAACATCAGAAGAGGCACCAATGTTAGCACTGAATAGGAGATCATGGAGGAACTTTATAAGGGGGCTATGCTCCAGACTGAACGCTGAAAGGCATAATCAGTCTTAAATGATGATGATGATGATACATAAAATAAAGTTCTGCACTGTGGTTTGTGTGTTCAGACTTATCAAAGGAAATACAGTTAATATTTTGATATAGTTTTCATTATTTGATAGACTGATGATGAGAAAGGTTTGTATATATGATTTATAAATATTGCTTGTGAATTGTCTGAAATATTATGAATAAAAGTTCACCATCGCTGTAAAAACAGTGCCATTACTGTCTAGCAGTGAATAAAATTACTCCTTGGAATCATTCATACACAGGAAGTAGGCAATGACTAGCTGACACAAGCTACGACTACCAAGACGCTGATGTTTGATTCCTGATGGGGTACTTCAATTTATATTCAGGTATCTACTGACGTTCTCTGAACTATAATCATATCTCTACACATTAGATTGTAAACAAAATTACTGTTATGTCAGACAAGTCATCCAGCATACATACACAAAAGCCAGGGTGGGTCATGAGTTTATAAAGGGGAACAGAGCAGAAAGAAAAACAAAATGTTGATACTGTGCAGGAGCATCTGTGGTAAGTTCTCAGACTTAATCTGATTTGTCAGTGTCAATAATGCACATGTAACTAGCAATAAAAAGCTGTTGAATCAGCAAGAGAATAGCAGCAAAATTTTGAATTATGAATGCAATGTACACTGACAAAAGAAGAATTGTAACAGCAAAAAATAATTAATGAAGAGTAATAAAATTTCAGGAATACATTTCTCTAAGTAACATATTTAAGTAATTAATATTGCAAGATCACTGGTTAATGTAAGTGCACGATAATCCCCTGCAAATGTGAAATACTGGTTCGTTAATAAATGGTGTAGCCCCTAGCGTGTTGAATGCAAATGTGCATGCATTGTGTTGTACAGGCACCACATATCAGTTTGTGGGTGGCCAGTCAATACAGGGACAGTTAATGCTCTTTGTGGATGTGCTGGAGTTGTCATACAATGTTGTCCCATATGTGCTCGATTTGAGACTGATCTGGTGATCAAGCAGGAAACGGCAATACGTCAACACTGTGCAGAGCACATTGGGTTACAACAGTGGTATGTGTTCAAGTGTTATCCTGTTGGAAAACACTCCCTGGAATGCTGTTTATGAACGGCAGCACAACAGGTCGAATCAACAGATTGATGTACAAATTTGCAGTCATGGTGCGTGGAATAACCATGAGAGTGTTCCTGCTGTCATACGAAACTGAACCCCAGGTGTAGGTCCAGTGTGTCTAGCATACAGACAAGTTGGTTGCAAGCCCTCAGCTGGCCACCTCCTAATCAAAACAAGACCGTCATTGGTACCGAGCCAGAACCAGCTCTCATTAGCAAATACAACAGATCTCCAAGCTTCCCACCCATGAGGTCTCGCTTGGCTACAATTAAGTTGCAAATGGCGATGGTTTGGGATCAGTGGAATGCATGCTACACAGTGTCTGGCTCAAAGCTGTCCTTGCAATAACACTTCATGATGTCACTTTGGTGCCAACTGCTGCTCAGATTGTTGCTGCAGATGCAGTATGATGCTCCAGAGCCATATGTCAAACACAATGGTCTTCCCTTTCGTAGTGCCATGTGGCCATCCGGAGCCATCTTCTTGCAGTCATACATGCTTATGACCATTGCTACCAGCAATCATCTACAGTGGCTACATTCTTGCCAAGTCTTTCTGCAATATCGCAGGAGGAACATCCAGCTGCTCGTAGCCCTTTTTACATGACCTCATTCAAACTCTCTGAGGTATTGATAATGGCATCTTTGTCACCTTAAAGGCATTCTTGACTACCGTCAGATCACCACATTCAATCTCAAAGGTAACTAACGCTCATGACCATTACGTTTATTTTAAACAAACCTGATTTGTATCCCCACAGTAATGCTACTAGTGCCTATCTTTTGCGACTAGCCTGAAATTTTGATAGACATTGTCTTCAGATGCAGAAAAATGCCTACCAACTTTCGTTTATGTTGCACTATTCCTTATTGGTGTTGCTGTTTTCCATTTGTGTACATCTCAAGGATTGGGTGAACATCTGTGATGGTAGCACTTTTATTGCTAAAGTGATCTCAGAATACCTTGTGAAGTAATTACATTTTGAATGCAAAATAAGTGTCAAATATGGTAATATGGTGCTTTATAAAGCAACTGCCTTAAGAACTGTAGTGGCAGAATGCTGACAGAACAACTTGAAGACCATTACATTTAAAATTTCATCACATTACAGTAATGAGAGAGGTTTTGAACTTACCACCTATAGAGTGGGACTCTCACACGATTAGAACTGGTGTCACAGACAGGCATTTATGTAGGCTAATATTGTCCTAAAAGTGATACCTGACACATATCTTGGTCAGTTAGAGAACCAACTTATGTGGGTTCACATCTTATACCCTACGACAGACACATCGTTTGTCTCAGTTATAATGATTAAGAGAATCAGTGACTACAAGACTGGTATTGTGTTATTGAATACAGTCATTAAAAGGAGGAAAATATTTCTGCTTAATAAGTGCAAGAAAGAAATTGCAAATATACAAGTAATCTAGGGCTGAAAATGTGAAATATTAATGGATAAAATTAAAGCGTATTGTACAGTATGTTTTAAATGAGAACATGCGGAACACGGATGGGTATCAACTACTGCAGATCAATAGCCATGTTAGAATGTTGCTACAAAAGTAGAGTGCTTTAACACAATTTTAATCAAAGTTGAATATTTGCAGACAAATGAAAGTTGAATGAAGCTAAAGTGGGCATAAGCCAAATTTTTTAAAGTTTCATCAAGGAATATTGTACTAGCCTGTGAATCAAGACAGATATCGCATTAAGTGATCACAGAATAGCACATCAATTAAAATCACAGTGTGTACCTGATGAGATACTTGTACAGTTTTACATATGTTATACAAAAGAACTAGGTTGGCTTATGGCCAACAGTCTATTACAGGTTGTTGTAGCAATGAAGCGCCCCAAGTGATCAGAAAAAGGTGCAGCATACTCCCAATTATATGGAGTAGCATCAGAGAGATGAACATAACTGTAAGACCTATATTGCTGACGTCAATCTGTTGTGAAATTATGTATCAAACTTTATGCTGGGATCATATGACCTTTTTGGTGAGCAAAAATCTCCTTTGCAGAAACCAGGGATCTTGCAAAAATCAACACGCTGTACTTGTCCATGATACATACTATATTTGTCCAAGATATCCAGCAGGTAGTAGTTCTGGTTTGACTCCTTGACTTATAGACACTATCTGATCCAGTTCCACTTAATCACCTAGTGAGTAAAACATGAGCTTACAAAATATCTGACCATATTTGTAATAGGATTGAGAACTTATTAGCAAATAGAACACTACATATTGTTCTTAATGCAGAAAAAAAATCAGTATCTGCAGATTACGCTGTTGTATGTGGCAAAGCTGGAATGCCAGAAAATTGCAGGAAGATCTGTAGAGGATCAATGCTTAGTGCAGGGACTCATTTATTTCATTGTGCGCAGAACTGTTGTTGACCCTCCAAATAAACCAAGGTAATTATTAAGCAAAAAAAGGTGGAAAAGCCCATTATTATTTGGTTACATGATTGGTGATTAACAAATGAAGACAATCATTTACATAAAATATCTAGAAATACATGTCCTTGTTGATTTAAAGTGAAATTACCCTAAAAAACTAACTGTGAGAAGAACAGATTCACTGGAAGAATACTATGAAACTAACCTGTAAAGTAGATAGCTTAAAAAAATGTCACATGACTACTTTGTAACTATTATTCATCAATGTGATGCAATGAGAATGATGGCCTATTATCATGGTCATTCTTACGTACCACAATACTAATGTTGATACCATTTCCTTAATCTGGAAACCCATACAATTAATAACATTAGTTGTATTTAATTTTGCATATGGAGGGGGCCAATCTCATGGCTTATCTATATAAGCACAATGTTAAGCCTTGCTCCAGAATATGAAAGCCAACTTTGAATCCCACAGAAAGGTGTCAAGCTTTGCTTGAAATTACTTTTGTTTCTTGAATTGAGAAGTTTGCAATTTACACAAAAGTATTTCACTATTTACAGATTTTAGTAAAGATTAAACATACTGAGGATGAAGTACCAAAAATTCAGAGACCTAAAGATATGTCACAGAAGGTATGTGATTATCACACAGTTAAAACTGCTGGTTTGAACCATTATCAAAAGCCTGTTCAAATACTATCTTAGCCATGTGTGGTACTGTTGATTTTGGATTCTTGATTTTAATGCTCACACCATCAGCAAAATTACAGGTCTTGCACATTATTTTAATGTTCCACTATTCTGAGTGTATTTTATTCATATAGAAGTACTCTGTTAATATGACCGACTGCTCCCTGTTACGAATGGACCACAGCCATGCAATCTTGCTACAATATTATAATCAGTTATGTAGAATTTGATGGTCAACAAAATCAAAGGCTGTGGAAAGAATCACCATAAAATTCTAACACTGTATTTTTTCCTACAAGATGATTACTTATCAATGCAAAGGCCATTAGCAACAGAGCCCTATGTCAAATGGAGAAAGGGTGGGGAGAAAGTGGTTAGGATGTTTAAGGAATAATCTTAATACCTGGCACAAGTGGTTTAAGAAAACAGTAGATGAACTAAATCAAGGAAGCTGAACAGGAATTCGAACCTAGCTGCATCACTCACTCCTAATTTTCTGTTTTAGCTCTGCCAGGTTTAATTGTGATGTTATATGTTAGTTTCTTGGTGGACAATTCTTTATAAAAGCCAAATTCAGACACAGTAAATCTAGTCTGCTGGACTAAATGTAATTATTTGCAGTTCAATCATTTATTATTAGTTCAGCAGCTCTTAGTAATAATTATTTAAAAGTAATCATTGGCTTTTGATATGCCATTATTTTTGGAACTCAGTGTGTCGTGTTTTACTGTTTTCATTTGTTTCTTGTTGAACATCTAAAATTAAGTAGAATAAAATCACACAACTGAGTATACAATAATATATAGAATTCAAAATATGCAGTCAACTAACCAGAGTCATTGGCTACGAGAGACTGTAGTCTGTAAATGTGATACAACTTCTTGACACAAGTAAGAAATGATTTCTTTGGAATAATAATTTCAATTTAATCATAAACCACTTCAAAATATGCTTGTTTCAAAGAGTGTGGTGTCCCCATGATAACTTCTAGGTAAAATCTGTCAGTGATATACAGGTATCCAGAATTTGTTCAAATACTATATACTGTTAACATACCCAATTCCTGTACTGTGTGTAAAAGCTGCAGAAACAGATTGTGAGGAAACTGCTATGGAGACAGTATGCATCTATCAAAAACATGATAAGAAAGATAAGCACAACTACATTCTAAATGAGGAAAAAATTCTGCAATTGTCCTTCTAATCTGTCCTAAACCATACTGACTCTGGCAGCAGGTTAATTTTTTTCTGAATATTTGTCTCTGTGTATTTCTACTGTATATTTGCAACATGCACACACCATCTGCCACAATGAAACATTGAAGTGAGCATCCTTGACAAAAATAAGTCAACTGTGACTGGACTTAACATTTCGTACTCAAAGTGGAATGTCTCTTGCTAGTCCATGAAAGCTAGTAAGATGCTCATTTTCTCCTTGTTTGCAATAAGGGAGCTACAAATGACTGCAAATTTGTAATGTGGGTGTATGTAACAGAATTAAAATGTTGCAGGAAATACAATCAGCAAAGCTAACACTTCAATCTCTGACAATTAAGCCTCTTACAACAGGTCACAGATACTAAGTTGACATACAACAGATTAATTTTTTTTTTTTCTTTCCATCCTGCACGAAAAACGCCTCAAAGATATTCTCAATGAACTGAAAAGTCTCTAAAATAATGTTATTTTTGCCAATTCCTTTCTTTTAAAATAGTGTCTCCTCATACTTTATGGAAACCTGTATCATCAAACTGGATTTGACAACTTCCCAAAATGGATTCTGGGACATAACATACTTATTAGTGGAGTATGTTGGAGCTTTCTGAAGTACTTGGGATATTTATATGTTCATATGTACATTGCTTTTGACACAACACTTGAGATCTACATCAGTTACTTCCTTATCCACATGTAACATGTACCCATTTGATACAGAGCTCTTAAGCAGTGCTGATGATAATTGTACCACCAATGCTTTTTTTTTTTTCCTAATCATAATATGAAGTGCACAATACTAGTTTCAAGATCTGCATGACAATATCCAAGCAATATGTTTCTTGTATTTTACACTTTCTTATAACTATGCGATTTTCCCACACAGACCCTGATGCTGCAATACTTTCGAGCTTGTCATAAAATTGATGAAATCAAGTGCAGTAAAATCAGGCAAAACAATGCATATTCTGCTCTGCCGCAGATTATACTCTGAAAGATCTTCCACTGCACATTCAGACTGAGTGTTTACTTTTACTTAACGTAAGGACTGCTGCGAGGCCACCAGCAGACACAACAGAGATTCACACCTGACAGTAGTCCCCACAAGTGGCCACATGTTCCACTCTGTTTAGCACAGTATATTTTACATTAACTTTTATTTTCAGATTGAGTTGAGACTGGTGGACAGAAAATAGGGGCTATATTTTGCTCAATACTTTTGGCTTTGTTTTTGTTACTTTACACACCACAGAAAGATACACTGTACTAAATACAGTGCAGCATGTGACCACTAGTAAGTACACACCTCTACTGTACCCGCCAGCAGCCTTGTGGCAGTCAACGTATTACAATTACTTCATATTTTGTATCAAGTGTGGAAGTGTACCACCATTCACTATAACAATACCAGTCACAATACTTCTTAAACATGAAATTTTTATCAACTGAGATGTACACATTATTTTGTTTTGGGGGGGGGGGGGGGGAGGGGGGATAAACCCATTTTCAAAAGGGCTTGATGTAAATTTTCTTATATGTTCCTTGAGCATCTACCTGATCTGAAATCATCAGTTTTTCTAAAACACTACTGTTATGAACAGTTACAATCAATGATATAGTCCATGTCTGAATTATCTTGCCAGCCTGGAAATGTATGGAAATTCCCATTACTATTAACAAACACAATTTTTCAAACAATTAAATAACAACTGACATCATATAACATGTACATTTAAAAGAATATGGTCAAAGTTACATACTGGACACCCCTCCTCCTCACATTTTCCAACATGACGCAAATGTGAACATTAGGTTTCGCTACCAGTCAATTTGCTACCACTAGCAGATTCTCTGTTTTCTCATTTGTTGACTTCACCAACTCTCAATCAAAGTTTAACCTTCCAATCTACGCTAGACTTCGGGCTGTGCTACAAATTAATCTGTCACCACAACCAAGATTTCGGGGGGGGGGGGGGAGTCCAATACTTAACTTTTGCCAAGAATCCTATCTGAAAGACATTCTATGTTTCAGTAATTCATGTATTTTATTTGTGAAGAAAGGGAAGAACATGCCTACAGTAATTTATAGTTCTGATTCTGTTAATGGTCAAACTATTTTAACAAGAGAATGACACTATAATGATCTCATCTTAGATCACAAACAAATAGGGGCACATTACAGTCAGAGGAACAGGAATACTTTGTTGAGACCATCATACATGAAACTAGGATAACATTTATCCAATATTTTATATAATGTAATCACATTACATTCTTTGGTAGAAAGTATTTTCTTTATAAATGAGCTTCTCACCAATTTTGTTAATACATATAAACGTTTATACTTTTTCTTGCCACATAAAATACGTGATATATAGCTGCAATATAAGGCATATTAGTTTACAATAATTTAGACACATTAATAAATACTCAGTTCATATGTGCACTTATGGGCTAATGCTATCACAATATGGTGAAACAAACTGTTCAGACAATACCGTAGAGCTTAGTACAGACACTGAACAGCCAAACATTTCACACACCATGACTTTAATTATTAACGTTGTCTGACAACGTGCACAATACAAACTGCTATTACCTGATTTTCATCAGGCTAGAACACAAAACTAAGCACTTATTCAGTTACTTGCAAGTACTGAATTTTATTTGACACTGATTCTAAATCTCGTACAGAAGTAGCAAGATCTTCTTCAGACCCTGCAACTTTCAAACTTTCCAAGGAGCGAGATTTAAATAAATTACTGCTAATCGTCGCAGTACTACTAATAATTGGTGTTGTACTACGCAGAAGATCGAGGTCACTATCAGAATTTTCACTTCGTGTGCGAACTCTTTCCTCACGTCCAAAACTTGGTACTGGGTACGGTTTGTACCGAAAACTAGGTCCTTTGCGTGAACCAATTATCACACCTGTCACGTATCGGGTGTTCATATGCAGAACGTTCAGTGCTTGTCGATTCGTCGAATCACGACGCTGAGCCTTTTCCTTAGCATATTCTTTGCTACTATCTGTAACAGTGCTTAGCATTCCCAGCTCATGCAGAGCTTTATCCAAATCCGATAACATGGGCTCATCCATCTGAAATAATGAATTAACATGAAAGAGCAAAAACTGGAACTGGACATATTCTCATAGATACTAAATATGTTCCGTAGATGTGTTATTCAACACGGCAACTTTTCGTGTCATACCATACCTTTGCGAAAAACCTACAGATGTTACCAAATCGGTTATAGGAATTCAGAAACTTTTATTTTCACACGCACCACCGTATGTGAACATACTTTAAAAATGACTCATGTGATTCTGTCCGCGGAAAGCGCTAGAATATGTATTACATTTGTTGGGAGTATTATATTGTTATGCGTGACCCAAGTTGTTTGTTTTTATCTCCGTCAACCTTAAGTCAACAACACGCGACGAACAGTTCAAAAGCTATCTGTGGCCCAGTAACCAAAGATCTTCGAGTTTTCTGTCTAAAACTTCGACCATTGGTCGAAGGTCTAAAATGTTTTCCACTATGGAACCCAATGAACTTGCTACCACTGTGATGTATGATGTTACCATGGAGGTCTACCTCCATGGATGTTACCAGTTATCTATTGGCACAGAGATTCCTGTTTACATTAGCTGTTAAAATTCAGAAATTAGTATTTCATTTATTTATGGCTCTGCTACCGTAAGCGCAAATTGTTTCACTGGTGACTCGGACAAAGTACCGTGATTATTTTCTGATTTCTTGAAAGATAAGCGTAATACTTTTTAAGAATAAGACCACAAAATAATCTTAATACAATTACCTTAATGATTGCTCCTCCCCTATGATTCCAACTCTTTACACACATCTTCATATTTCTATACGACAGCAAAGTGAAAACTGCTCTATCATCATAGGCTGTCGCCAGTGAGCTCACAGGCCACGCTAATGAGCGTGGGGTCTTCTCTGGGCCATCAGGAGCAATTATGTAGACTGAAACCCTTCTGTAAAGTAAATTTGTTGACTAGTTTCTGGAACCTAATATGTTTCTATACTGATCAAGCTTTCCTGCACATTATAATTCAGGGCATCTTTATAACTTCACCCTGTCCTACCTGCGCTTGTTGTATATCCTTACTACACAATCTTCTTGGGGAGACAACAGTGTCCTTACTGAAGTTGTGTTTGGTTATTGTCGCCTCGATGCTAGTAATGCGTTACAAACATTTCACTGCCTCTCTATAGTCAATTCATCTTTTCTGGCAGGCACATTTCCAGATTGTTGAAAAATTGCTAAAGTGGTCGCTATTCATAACAAAGGAAATTAATCAAAAAAAGAAATCTATACACCAATTGCCTTACTATCAGGCTCTTGTAAAATCATAGAAAAAGTAGCGTATAATAGGTAAATGAAATTTCTAGAAAAAAAATAAAATTCTCTCTGATAATCAGAATGGATTTAGGAAAAATAAATCAACAGTTAGTGCCATCTTCGATTTTGTGCACAATGCTCTGCAAACAGTGGACAAAAAACAAAGTGCCACTGGCATTTTTAGACTTAAGTAAAGCGTTTGACATACTGGACCACAACATGTTGTTGAACAAGCTCCAAGTGTATGGCATTAGAAGCACTGCACTAAAATGGTTCGAATCCTGCTTGACAAACAGGAAAGAAAATACAAATAAAACAAGAACAAAATGAAAATACCAGGATATGTTTCGCAGATGCAGAAATTCTAAGAAAAGAAGTACACCAGGGATCATTCTTGGGCCAACCTTGCTTCTACCGTATATAAAAGTTTTAGACCTAAACATTGAGTCACAAGCAAAAACTTTTTTTGCAAATGACACAAGCATTCTTGTTTCAGGAAACACCTCAAGTAAGCTACCAGAGCTAAATAAATCTACAGCACGGTTAAGGTGAATAAACTAAGGGGAATAAACTAAACACAAGAAAACAACATTCCTAAATTTTCCTTTACAAGATGATGCATGCTACACCAGTGTGAGTATAAACTCCAACAAAATTTCATCTCCTCTTGAAACAAATTTTTTAGTCATAAAGCACCAAAATAACTTAAAAGGGCACACACATGTAAACAAACCGAATTAAATACTAGATAAGATATGTTATAGTCTACGATTACTCTCTGTTAAAGCAGCTTTTAGGATTGTCTGAATTGCCTACTTTGCTCAGTTCCATAGCGTCCTACTGCACAGAATTATATTCTGGAAAAATGTGCAACCTAGTTAACTTATGTTTCTACCACAGAGAAGAACTGTAAGAGCAATGCAACATGCTTGACAATCAAATTCTAACAAATCCTGTTTCAAAAGTCGTCAATCCTCCCACTTCCCTGTATGTACATAGTAGAAATTTGTAACTATGTTAGAAAGGATTTAAATGACATAAACTAAAATTTTAATATCCATGAGCATGATACAACACAAAAGGAAAAGCTTCATATCGAGGCATTATGGCCATATCCTACAAAACGTCCACAATGGACAGTAGCATACAAATTTACAACAGTCTTCCACATAAGGTAAAAATCATGTCAATATTCACACTCTTTCGTAAAACCCTAAGGACATTCTTATTAGATAATTGTTTCTACTCAGTAGCAGAATTTTTAGAACATTTGAAATACAAGAGACTCGAAACAAGACAGCACAGCTACTGCAAGTAGAGGAAGATCTTTTGTGGATAGTGTTAAAATTCATATATCTACTGAAATAATACTGTATTTGCACTGTTTTGTTTACAGCTCTGTTTGTTGTTGTTCAGTGACCCACAATTTGGAAAGATAAATAAATAAAAAAAGCGTCGTTGGTATCGTTGAGGAAGGTAGTGTTGTTACATTGATATTGTTATTTTATTATAAGGATTCTCCTCAAACAGCGCTGACCGTATTTCTTCATGAAAAATAGTGCCTTCTGCCGCTGTTTGCCCATTAAAGTAGCAACACAAGGAAGTACAATAGATAACGAAATTTTATTTAATGTGCATATGCAGTAAAGCAGGAAGAATAAGTGATTAAATTTGTGGGTGATTTGGGTGTATTCTGGGTGTGAAATTTATCATAGAGAATTGCCACCTCTAGCAGCAAAAATGACTCTAAACTGGCTGGACAAATAGTCAAACTGAGCGAATCAGCCTCAGTCGTTAGATCTCGGAAAGCTTGAGGCAGCAATCAATGACCTTTAGTAGCGTCCTATGTCAAGTAGCTCCTAGACGGTCAGTAACACTGACAATATCTTCTGGATGCGCAGTAATATTAACCATATAGAAGTGAGATTGAGGGGATACCCAGTAATATTGAGAACATCAAAGAATTGGAAATATATTGCACTGCCTGGAAAATTGTGCCATTTGTGTACAGTATTGACGATATCCTTGACAGGTCTCTCGTTTGATATGCATAGCCTACACACTACATTTGCATACAACACATCTACCAAATGACGAAAACCCAATTTCGGAAACAGTTTTTGGCTGTTGTGTTCAAATGTCCTGAATCAGATTTGCTAACTCAGTTAAATATGAAAAGCAGCTTTTCCAGTTTCTGATTTAGTCAGCCCAATCGCTATTTCTCAAGTATTAGAAGTAGACAGTTTCATGCTTTGTCTAATATTCCTGCTTCTCCTTCACTGTACAGTAAGTCACCTGCTCAATAGTAGTCGAATATAGACCATTTCACACTGGTTGTCACATCACATCACATCCCATCCCATAAAAACATTCTACAATTCATTTCAAATGGCAGTATCCATATTGGACATCCAGTTTCATTATGGGAGCATTGTATATCCTATGCCGCTAATTATCGAATTTTGTGACCGGCCATCTTGGAAACTTTTTAAGACACCAACTTACAATTATCCATAATTACAGAATGCCCCTTTCAAGATACACTGAACTAGAATCATAACTAAAATTGTACTGTGGGACTTATCTTTTTTTTCAAACACTCAATTTTTGACAGAATTTTGTAAATAAATGAACATAAAAACAAAACAAATCAGGATATTTTAATTATTCTAGTTCTATATGTCTTGAATCTCACACTTGGCATGCTGTGAATATTTCGTGTCTCTACCATCAGTACTTTTTTAGAAAATGGGTCATTTATTGTAAAAAAAATGTAGTTCAGATATATTGAGGTTTAAAATTTTTTATTACGAATTCTTATACAGACTTACATTTCAGCACCTTTTTTGCACTAGAATTGCCCTGGCCCGTAGTCTGTGTCTTCTTCAGTGTCACAACAGCCCAGTGGTGAGCAGTTAACTCTGCTTCACGTACACGAAGCTCATTGAGTTCTCGCAGACCTTTAGTTGTGTCCTGTCCAAATCTTACTCATAACTTCTCCAGAACCTTAAGTCTTTCATAGTTCCCACCATTAAAACTTATTACAGCACCAGACACTCCTAACTTTAGAGTTATAAGGCCAACAAACACATTTTAGGCAGACAGCACCACACAACAGTATTTAAGGACTGATTCACATTCTGGGTCTTCGCATGTAAACACTGCTTCAGTAGCTCAGGATTTTCCAAATCTCTGTAAATAGGTTTGATTGCATCCATTACTGCCAAAGGAAGAGAATGATTATGTGTAAATTCATGCAGGGTGCCAGAAAATTCAGCTTGCCTATATTTACACCAAATGTTTGGTCGAGGTGGATACAAAGCATGACATGGCTTTTCATCAGTTGATATTCAATGACGGAAAGTGCTCCACACACCTCCTTTCATCTTCTCTAAATTGTCACAGTTGTCTATAATGGCCTTCCCATAATATTCCTGCGATTCATCAATTACTTTTTCTGTTAGTCTTCCAGCACATTTTATTGTCTTGCCATCAGACAGTTTTGTGTTAACCAGCTTGGTTTTTAGGTTATGCAGACGTGTTCCCATCCCTTTCGTGACACGTCATACACACTCAAGATTTGGAAAGGAACATCATATGGCTTACTGTTTTGTATTGCACTAGGGGACATGGTCACATCAGAAACATTATCGTTGTTTCCTTCACTACTAGCACTCATGTTTTCAAGTACTTCAAAAGGAAATGCAGATCTCATATATCTATTACCCGCAAATTTGCGTTTCTTGAAGTTACTTTTACGCTTAGTCATTTTATTTACGTATAAAAAAGCAATAGATGTTAGTTTACTACTAAAGTAGCCGATAATCACACTACTTTCAACGGAAACTAGTATCAGAAACAAAGGATTGATTTGTTTATTCGTAATGCCAACGTCTGAGACGTAGCAGTAGGCACAAAACAAAGCAATTCACAGCCTTCCAGACTGTGTAGTTCCTAAGATATGACTGCTCAACGGTGTCAGTATATGCATAGCTGCGAAATTTGAGTTACACGTCAACATTCAAAATATTATTTGAAGGTCCCACAATTGTCTGATTTTAATTTGTTGTATATCAAAATTACATAATGAACCAAAAAATTTAGAATGTGGAATAGTAAATTTAGATACTTCTGATCGTATGAGAACTCATTCGATATTTAATTAAAAAATAAAGTTATAAAATTTGTTTTTGATTCATACGGGGGCAATATCCCAAAATAATTAGTTAACTATTTGGGAAAGACTAATTTATACTACAATATCGAGAGAATTCAAAACCTTGATGATGTAGTTTGTGGAATTTCGTAAATGAACATTTTTGGGAATCAACACATTGACGATTTGGAAAAAGTAAAATGTTTTCAATCATTAGCACCTATAGATTTTTAATCAAAATTCAAAAATTTTTGATCTTCATTATACACACAAATAAATGGTTTTTTAGACAAGTTCAGAAAAGAATTAATTTTTGAACCAACTAAAAATTATACTGTTTTTAAGGCAGAAGAGTTTCGAATGCAAATGTTCCAGTTGATGCAAAAAATCTAGTTACCTAAATTATTTACAGGTTGAATTACGAAACTTGTTACAAAAACTAAATATACAAATACTTTAACACACTTGAATATTTATGGTAGCAAAACGAATTCAACTAATTAGTTTTCAACAAAAGGAAATGGGTAAAGTTTCTAAGATTACTTCTTAAAAACTGATATTACTCCACACTTAAACGATTTGAGTAATCTTAAAGAAAAAGAATATGATAAACAGATAATTGCGTTTTCTTTTTGACTGGAGGTGTACAAAAGTTGCACAATTCCAACGAATATGATTTTATTCTTAAAAAATGATCTTGTTGTTGATCAGAACATAAACAGTGATTTAACATTTAATGATTTTGATATTTCAGTTAGTGTTGAAGACAGACTTTATAAAATAACTCCTAATATTTGATCAATCAAATTAGTTAGCAAATCAAATGTTCTAAATGTTACATTTATGGATTCAGTTAAAACTGCTCCGGTTGATGTAAAGATAATTGTGTTTTGTGAAATAATTTAACTGTATTTTGCTGTGGATAAATGAGGCACAATAACCAGATTTACTGTTTAAAGTGCAAAGACTTTATTGGATTACTTCTTCCTCATAGATTAACAATTAAAAATCGGAAACAATGAATTGTGGTAATTTGTTTAATTTGAAAAACTAAAAAAAATTAAATTCATTAAAATAATTTTGTAGGTGAAAGCTTAAATATTCGTGAACAAATTATTAATGCTCTACATAAACCAGTTAGAAAGAATTAGAATAGACAAAATGCAATTTCCTCTGGAAAGTCGAAAGAAATTGCTAAGATAAATAAGGATATAAATTCTTATTATCTGTTATAGATATTTTTTCAAAATTTGCATGGGCAATCGCAGTTAAAGATAAAACAGGTGATAATATTGTGGTTCTTTTGCAAGATATTTGAGTCAAGAAAACCAAGAAATTTACAAAGAAATAATGGTAAGGAATTTTATATAGAGGATTTTGAAAAATTACTGAAAAAATTAACATTAGTTACTATTCAACTTTTAGTGAATTAAAAACAACTATTGTTGAAAGATTCAGTTGAACATTGAAAGTAAAAAAGTGGACGTTTCAAAATTAGTTAAAGATTGTCATAGTAGATAAAATTCAACTATAAAAATGGTCCCAAACGACGTAAATAAAGAAACTTAAAAAATCTTTTTGATAACTGTTTCCATTACACACACACACACACACACACACACACACACACACACACACACACACACACACACACACACACATTTTCAGTGTGAACTGTCGTCAATAATTTACAACTTATTCATGAAACATACAAATATGAATAAATAATATTCAAACACGGTGACCATTTGGTAAAACAAAATACCACTCAGAATAGAAAGCACAGAAAAGACTGACACGCTTTCAAAGAATTAAAAGGTAACTTAGTCTCAGCCAACTATTACGTGTAAAAAAAAATTACGAGCTAGTTCTTTTAGGACACTTCTTTGCCATATAAAAATGTCATTAATTAAGATACAACTTTAACCACCAATATGACATTTTTCGTAATTTTGTTACAACATATTTTACGAGTACTGACAGTTTCCGAAAGAACCTCAATGTTTTGGAGTTGTGAGTAGTTTATATTCATTGGACATAAGATAAATGAGCTACTGCTTTAATTCATTTGTGAGAATGGCTACCCATCCTTAGATATCACAGACAAAACTACTGAAACTAGTTTTCAGAATTGCTAAAAATAAGCTTCTTTGTTGATACAACTTAATGAAATCTGTTGAATATATATATATATATATATATATATATATATATATATATATATATATATATATATATGTTATTGGATTTATTGGATTCAATGCTGGCTGGCATCACCTTACTTTTGCTTATAAATCAGTGAGCCATCTCACTTCAGGGTTGATAAATGAGTATTAGGATAAATAGCACAAACTTTACAGTGAGTTTCAGAGTTAATTCTTGCCATAACTTTAATTTCTCCCTTATTCAGAGCACAGTAGGTTACATGTAACACTCATCTCACAAAACTTCCTGCAAATGTGAGGACTTTTTGACAGTATACGTAATATCGGCAATCGATGTGGCAGGTGCAATATTCATTATGGCAATTGTAGCTACTTTGTATCATAACTTGCAATTTGCCATTAGAAGGCAATGGCTCAGACACAGCACCCTTCTTATTAAATGTCAGGTAAAGTGTATCAAAGATATAAGCCTTCGAAAGATACGATTGTCAGGACGTAATTTTGTTTAGTCGCCGGGAACAAAATCGCTACCCTTAGATAGCTCAAACCCCTGTGAACCTGCAGTTAGTTCATTCTGATCGTTGTTTGTGACAACATGCTTTGTACCTTGTACAACAATAAAATATATTTGTATGGAAACGCACGACCTGTTAGTTGTTATGTAACTACTATTCCGAGTACCGAACATTCTACACTATGCCAATCCAGACATGAGACAAATGCAATAATGTGATGGTAAAGTCGTGTTTTATGGAGTCGAGGATGCAGACTTCCATCCTCCTACATGCCTTTTTTTCCTATCAACATAGTGATGTTAACACATTCTGGTAATTTCATATGAATGTGATACAAGTATGTTCTGCAATATTTGATATTATTTACGATTTCTGTGTGACAGGAGAATGAAGTATGAAATACATATATTGTTGTTTATTTCCAAAAATGTGATTATGCAGGAACCTAAGAGAACAGCTTTAATTACTGCGGCTGAAACGTTCGTATTCTTCTTCGTCGCAAATATTTCGCTGTTATTTCGTGGGTAAGACTCATCTCACAAGACTAGCAGCAAAGTAATGGCACTTGCAGTTGATATATTTCTGCCGCTAAAAGGTTTTACATGGGCGTATTTACGTGCTTCAATTGAGTTCAATGTGCGACAATGACCATTCACACGAGCGAGAAAATTTACAGTCCAAGTAAATCAAGTTTTCTTTTTCAGTATGGTGCCAACTGAATTAATAAATGTGGGCATTCGAGTGGTGTTTTAATAGCAATATTCGAAAGTTACGGAACGCCTGAACAGGGAAAAGAGCAGACTCAGATGTTGGGTTCAGAAGTGCATTACAAGGAGAAATGAGTTTGGAGCGTGTAAAATGCTAATTAGGGATTTAGAAAATGAGGATGAAGCTTCCTTCAAAAACAATTGTCAAGTGAACAAATGTAGGCACATGTCTTCACAGAAAAGGTTCTCTAATGCAGTGTGTATTCCAACTCATCCGAAGTTGCCATATTCTTCAAAAACCGATAAGTAATAGAAAACCATGGTAATGTCCACCCACAAATTGCGCTTGCTGAAGAACCACTCCTCACCGAGATCTAAATCATGTTCTCTCTCTCATTTATAGATTTTGTAAACTTTGGATTTTGATGTTTACTCCATTTGCATCAGTATATGGTACATTTTCCCTTATTCCATACACAGTGTCTTTCATTGCATCTTCTTTGATATTCTGGTCTTTGTAAGTACCATGATTAATGTTCTAAAAACATGGATGTACTTCATGGAGTTCCAGAAATCGCACAGTACAATGTCACAGCCACTTTGTTGGTCACTCTCGTTGTATTTCAGACCTCAGAAACACCATCTTTCAAAGACGATGAATATGTATTGGGGGCAAGCCAATATGCACAAGTAAAGGTCAATTGCCATTGGCCATAATGTCATGCCACATCCCATCCTGTCCCATCAAAACATTCTGCAATGTATTTCAAATGGTGGCATCCACACTAGCTGTCCCCTCTCTGTGAATGTTTCTCAGTTGACCGCGTGACTCCCCAAGCCCATTTCCTCCTGATACACAGCCATGCTCAAATCTCCACATTCCGGTTTGTGATCGTTTTAGTGTTTGATTTCAGTTGCTTATTGTTCGTTATTTGTTATAAATTGTTTTGTTTCGTTATTTCTTTTCTTAATATTTGTAATAATTGATGATAAATTAGTTGAAGCACTGAGGCAGTAATCTTAATTGTATGACATTACTGTAATGAATTATTTGCCCTCTACTACACTTATAAAGTGGGTTCTCATACATATTGGTACTGTATTTGTATTTTACAATGAAATGAATTGCAGTGTGGCTGCAACTTGAATTGAAACAAGTACTATGGGTACAATCACAGTGATTAGTATGTGGAATTTATTTGTATTTTATCAGGGATTTTTGGTGCTCCATTAAGAAGTGGACGGAAACCTTCAGATACTAAAGCAGTGGACTATGCTTTTTTGTGAAGTATAAATCAAGTAACATATTGGTGTTGTCTGTTTAAATATGTGTTTGTGGCAGACTTATTTATCGTTAAGCAGTTCCCTGAATTGTGTGTGAAACAGTTTTGCAAGCATAAGTGATCAATATTTATGTGATTTCATTAGCTAACCCCAGCACAAACGAGGTACTTGAACTATTAGAAACCAAATATAACTTGTGAAGAAAACCTATAAATATTGAAAGGAAAGGTATTGAGGGAGATACAACTACTGTACAAAAATTTGCATTGGACTAGCAACTAAACTTGAACAAACCAGTTTTTCATAGGATGTGATGGCAGGTGGAAACACTGTGCTTCTTTTAGTAGTTCTGGGTGCAGTTTGACACAACAAATGAAGAAAACTGGTGCTTCAACCTTCTAAAATATAAAATGCAGATTCCTCTTTCTCAAGCTCCTTGTAGAGTGTGTGAAATTCCCCTTCGGTACCATGTAATGACATTTTTGCACATCTGTCTTTCTTCTCCAACATACAAGTTATCCCAGCAAACCATTTGAGTCGAATAAATGTCATTTTCTTACAAATGTGGGCTCGAGCATCCATGTACATGGTAACCGATCCCATTGTGTTGAGTATCATTTTGCGAAGATCACAATTCCTGCAAAAAAAAAAAAAAAAAAACATTTGAGGACAGCCATGCAAGTTGATATCACGCATCTTTAATTGACCTGATGTGCTGTGATGTCACGGACAGTGTGATTACATGTGTTGGTGCCATGACATGATGGTACCATGAGGCCAATGTGAACTGGCCTTAAGTAGATCCAGCTGCAACTTGCATTTCTATGTGCGCCAGTTTTGGGTGTTTACACAGGAATCTTTCTGTGCATAACTCAATATGCGCCAACGATACATGCCTCTGTAAACCCCATTTAACATCTTATCCATGGGAGAGAGAACTGCATTGAATGCCGTCAATAGTTGATAGAACTTCCTACAATTGTCGATACTGTATAAAACACCAAAATGACGTCACATTTGCAGGAAGTATCGTGAAATATGTTTCCCTGAGTGCTACACAGGCCAAGGTGTTGAGGCTTGTTGCGTGGAAAATAAGTTCAAAACAGAACGAAAGATCATTATTTTTAGAGTGCATCAAAATCTATAAATAATTGCCAGTATGGTGGGATGTTACAACAGATTAGTATAAAAACAGAAGTATGAATGACAATGAATTGTGTGATTGGTTGTTCAGATAGTGTAAGGAACAACTGTTAAGGAAGATGTTCTTAAAAAAATCAGTTAAGGCCAAGTTGTGAATTACAGTATTTGTAAACATTTATCTCCATGTACACATTGCTATCTGAATATAATACGTTAGTACAAGCATTACTGCATGAAACATTTCCATAACTAAGTCTCAAAATTTCACGTCTGCGAAAGAAATGCCAATAGCAAGGCATGGTAGCATAATAGATAAGCGCTGCCTTAGCATTACTGCAACTCTCATAGTATTATTTTGTTTTTCGATGACAAGGACATGGGTGTCTGCAGAAATTTGTGTTTGAGTGGGTGGGGCCATCAGGTCCCTATGTATGGGGAGAACCATTTCCAGCAATGTATTAAATGTTGGATCATCAGGACACAAGACACTGTCATAACATTTTTTATTTATTTGTTCAACCTCAAATCTCTCAACAAGTTTTTGTGAGTCATCTTTGAATCCATCTTTCTTTCTGCTTGCTGCAAAGAGCAACTGTCACAGTGTCTTTGTAGTCCAGCACTGCAAACCACTCTACTATTACTCAATAGTATTGAGCTGCTGTGGATAATGTCATCAATATTTCAGAATATTGTTGTGGGATATTTTTGAGCATCTAGGGGTCACTTTAAAAACACGACAATACTCCTGGGGTACTACTATATGAGGTAGTCATTATTGTTTGCTGTGTTACTGAGTTGCACTTCACTCTGTTTTGTATAGTTCCCTTTCCTTTTTACCTCATAATAAGAGTACATAATTGTTACAGTAGAGGATCTTGATTAAACATGTGAATACACAAGACGTTTTAGTTTCATATACTACTATGGACAATATTTAAGTTATCTTTTCCTCCGTACATGACTTCTGCTTTCATGAAAACATGGAGTGCATGTTAAGCCATTCCACATGACGCTGACTAAAAGGACCTGCACACTTATGTGCTAATGTGCTAATAGTAAACTGCAGGAGCGTCTATAGAAAGGTCCCAGAACTGCTCTCATTAATAAACGGTCACAACGCCCATATAGTACTAGGGACAGAAAGTTGGCTGAAACCATACACAAACAGTAATGAAATCCTAAACTCAGATTGGAGTGTATATCGCAGAGACAGACTGGACAGTGAAGGGGGAGGCGTGTTTTTAGCGATAAGAAGTGCAATAGTATCGAAGGAAATTGACGGAGATCCGAAATGTGAAATAATTTGGATGAAGGTCAGTCACTGTTAAAGCAGGCTCAGACATGGTAACTGGATGTCTCTATAGGCCCCCTGGCTCAGCAGCTGTTGTGGCTGAACACCTGCAGGATAATTTGGAAAATATTTCGAGTAGATTTCCCCACCATGTTATAGTTATGGGTGGAGATTTGAATTTGCCGGATATAGACTGGGAGACTCAAACGTTCATAATGGGTGGCAGGGACAAAGAACCCAGTGAAATTTTTTTAAGTGCTTTATCTGAGAACTACCTTGAGCAGTTAAACAGAGAACCGACTCGTGGCGATAACATATTAGACCTTCTGGTGACAAACAGACCCGAACTATTTGAAACAGTTAACGCAGAACAGGGAATCAGCGATCATAAAGCGGTTACTGCATCGATGATTTCAGCCGTAAATAGAAATATTAAAAAAGGTAGGAAGATTTTTCTGTTTAGCAAAAGTGACAAAAAGCAGATTTCAGAGTACTTGACGGCTGCCGGCCGAAGTGGCCGTGCGGTTAAAGGCGCTGCAGTCTGGAACCGCAAGGCCGCTACGGTCGCAGATTCGAATCCTGCCTCGGGCATGGATGTTTGTGATGTCCTTAGGTTAGTTAGGTTTAACTAGTTCTAAGTTCTAGGGGACTAATGACCTCAGCAGTTGAGTCCCATAGTGCTCAGAGCCATTTTTGAACTTGACGGCTCAACACAAAAGTTTTGTCTCAAGAATAGATAGTGCTGAGGATCAGTGGACAAAGTTCAAATCCATCGTACAATATGCGTTAGATGAGTATGTGCGAGGCAAGATCGTAAAAGAGCCACCATGGTACAACAACCGAGTTAGAAAACTGCTGCGGAAGCAAAGGGAACTTCACAGCAAACATAAACATAGCCAAAGCCTTGCAGACAAACAAAAATTACGCGAAGCGAAATGTAGTGTGAGGAGGGCTATACGAGAGGCGTTCAATGAATTCGAAAGTAAAGTTCTATGTACTGACTTGGCAAAAAATCCTAAGAAATTTTGGTCTTATGTGAAAGCGGTAGGTGGATCAAAACAAAATGTCCAGACACTCTGTGACCAAAATGGTACTGAAACAGAGGATGACAGATTAAAGGCCGAAATACTAAATGTCTTCTTCCCAAGCTGTTTCACAGAGGAAGACTGCACTGTAGTTCCTTCTCTAGATTGTCGCACAGATGACAAAATGGTAAATATGGAAATAGACGACAGAGGGATAGAGAAACAATTAAAATCGCTCAAAAGAGGAAAGGCCGCTGGACCTGATGGGATACCAGTTCGATTTTACACAGAGTACGCGAAGGAGCTTGCCCCCCTTCTTTCAGCGGTGTACAGTAGGTCTCTAGAAGAGAAGGATTGGAAAAAGGCACAGATCATCCCCGTTTACAAAAAAGAAGGGACGTCGAACAGATGTGCAGAACTATAGACCTATATCTCTAACGTCGATCAGTTGTAGAATTTTGGAACACGTGTTATGTTCGAGTATAATGACTTTTCTGGAGACTAGAAATCTACTCTGTAGGAATCAGCATGGGTTTCGAAAAAGACGGTCGTGTGAAACCCAGCTCGCACTATTCGTCCACGAGACTCAGAGGGCCATAGACGCGGGTTCACAGGTAGATGCCATGTTTCTTGACTTCCGCAAGGCGTTTGATACAGCTCCCCACAGTCGTTTAATGAACAAAGTAAGAGCATATGGACTATCAGACCAATTGTGTGACTGGATTGAAGAGTTCCTAGATAACAGAACACAGCATGTCGTTCTCAATGGAGAGAAGTCTTCCGAAGTAAGAGTGATTTCAGGTGTGCCGCAGGGGTGTGTCATAGGACTGTTACTATTCACAATATACATAAATGACCTTGTGGATGACATCGGAAGTTCACTGAGGCTTTTTGCAGATAATGCTGTGGTGTATCGAGAGGTTGTAACAATGGAAAATTGTACTGAAATGCAGGAGGATCTGCAGTGAATAGATGCATGGTGCAGGGAATGGCAATTGAATCTCAATGTAGACAAGTGTAATGTGCTGCGAATACATAGAAAGATAGATCCCTTATCAATTAGCTACAAAATAGCAGGTCAGCAACTGGAAGCAGTTAATTCCATAAATTATCTGGGAGTACGCATTAGGAGTGATTTAAAATGGAATGATCATATAAAGTTGATCGTCGGTAAAGCAGATGCCAGACTGAGATTCATTGGAAGAATCCTAAGGAAATGCAATCCGAAAACAAAGGAAGTAGGTTACAGTATGCTTGTTCGCCCACTGCTTGAATACTGCTCCGCAGTGTGGGATCCCTACCAGATAGGGTTGATAGAAGAGATAGAGAAGATCCAACGGAGAGCAGCGCGCTTCGTTACAGGATCATTTAGTAATCGCGAAAGCCTTACGGAGATGATAGATAAACTCCAGTGGAAGACTCTGCAGGAGAGACGCTCAGTAGCTCGGTATGGGCTTTTGTTAAAGTTTCGAGAACATACCTTCACCAAGGAGTCAAGCAGTATATTGCTCCCTCCTACGTATATCTCGCGAAGAGACCGTGAGGATAAAATCAGAGAGATTAGAGTCCACACAGAAGCATACCGACAATCCTTCTTTCCACAAACAATACGAGACTGGAATGGAAGGGAGAACCCATAGAGGTACTCAGGGTACCCTCCGCCACACACCGTCAGGTGGCTTGCGGAGTATGGATGTAGATGTAGAATCAAATTCTATTGACAATAATAGTCTCTCAAACCTTCAATTTATTATTGTCATTGGCAACGCGATTTTAAAAGGTTAAGACGTCGATCACTTTAAAGAGTGCATGTATTTTCAATTATATCAACTGTAACAACAGAAAACAACGAAAAAGAAAAAGAGTCGTTAGAAAATGGCTGAAAAAGAGGAGCGATATCCCACATGTTAATTTAGTAAGTGAAATCAGAATCAAGTACCCAGAAGATTTCATAAAATATTTATAGAGCAGGCCAGGATAATACAACAAATTACTCGTATTAATATCGATAGGTCAAGCATCTTGCCCTTGGGTGTGAAAAACTGCCCCTAAAGGCAGAAGAAACAACAATGATCAATGGCAAGATGATGCAGAAGGCATTGGAAACCACTGCATCAAAGACACAATGTGTCTCCACAGGACATGAGGACTGTAATTTTTTTTAAAAAAAGTGTCATGATGATCTCTTCATTGGGGAAAGATTCTGGTTGTCCCCATTCAGAACTCTGAGAAGTGCTAAAGCTCAATCTAGATACGATGGAGGTCTGTGAAGTGAAACAGAAGGAAGACAAGGATTTCTGGTCAGATGAGTATAGGGTAACTTCAGTAGTAGCAGAAAATGGTATAATGGGAGTGGGATTCGTTATGAGTAGGAAGGTATGGCAGAGAGTGAGTTACTGTGAATAGTTCAGTGATAGGGTTGTTCTCATCAGAATCGAAAGCAAACCAACACTGACAACAATAGTTCAGATATACATACCGATGTTGCAAGCTGAAGATGAAGGGAGTGAGAAAATATGTGAGGGTACTGAATGGGTAATTTAGAACATAAAGGGAGATGAAAATCTAATACTGATGGAGGATTGGAATTCAGTTTTAGGAGAGGGAGTAGAACAGAGTATTACAAGAGAATATGGGCTTGGTAGTAGAAATGAGAGAGGAGAAAGACTAATTGAGTACTGCAATAAATATCAATTACTAATAGTGAATACTCTTTTCAAGAATCACAAGAGAATGAGGTGCTCCTGGAAATGGCTGGAGATACGGGAAAATTTAAATTAAATTTTGTCACGGTCAGGCAGAGAATCTGAAATCAGATACTGGATTGTAAGTCATACCCAGAAGCAGATATAGACTCTGACCACAATTTAGTCATGATGAAGAATAGGCTGTAGTTTGAAAGATTAGTCAGAAAGAATCAGTACAAGAAGAATATGGATGCAGAAGCACTAAGAAATTAAGAGATAGTTTGTAGCACTGTAAGGCAATAGACAGTGTGATAATGAGTAGATCAGTAGGCAGTACGGTTGAAGAGGAATGAGTGCTACTAAAAATGGCAATCATAGAAGTTGGAAAGAAAACCATAGGTACAAGGAAGACAACTGTGAATAAACCTTGGATAACAGATGAAATACTTCAGCAGACCGATGAAGGAAAGGACGACACAAATGTCCAGGGAAATACAGGAGTATAGAAATACAAATAACTTAGGAACGAAATATATAGGAAGTGCGGGAAACCCGAGACAAAATGGCTACCTGAAAAATGAGAAATAGTTGTTGGAAGGACGGAATCAGCATATAGGAAAGTAAAAACAACCTTCAGTGAAAGTAAAAGCAAGAGCAGTAACATTAAGAATTCAATGGGAACTCCACCATTAAATGCAGTGGAGAGAGTGGACAGCTGAATAGAAAACACTGAATGCCTCTGTGAGGGGGACGACTTGTCTGATGATGTGATAGAAGAAGAAACAGGAGTCGGCAGGGAAGAGGTGGGGGATCAGTATTAGAATCATAATCTAATAGAGCTTTGGAAGGCTTAAGATGAAATAAGACAGAAGGAATAAATAACACTCCATTGGAATTTCTAAAATTAATGGAGGAAGTGGCAACAAAGTGACTATTCAAGTTGGTCTGTAAAGTGTATGAGACAGGCGATATACCATCAGACTTTTGGAAGAACATCCTCAACACAATTCTGAAGATAGCAAGAGCCGTTAAGAGCGAGAATTATAGCTCAATAGCTCATGCTTCCAAATTGCTGACAAGTATATTATACAGAAAAATGGAAAAGAAAATTGAGAATGTGGTAGAGGGCGATCAGTTTGCCTTTAGGAAAGATAAAGGCACTAGGGAGGCAGTTTTGACATTGCAGTTAATAATGGTAGCAAGACCCAAGGAAAATCGAATCATATTCATGGGATTTGCAGAGTTACAAAAAGTGTTTGACAATGTAAAGTGGTGCAAGGTGCTTCAAAATCTGACAAAAATAGGGGTAATCTGAAGGGAAAGGCAGGTAATATACGATATGTATAAGAAGCAAGAGGGCACAATGAGAGTGGAAGACGAAATTCGAAGTGCTCAGATTAAAAAGAATGTAAGACAGGGATGTAGTCTCTCACCCTACTGAACAATAGGTATATGAAAGAAGCAATGAGGGAAATAAAAGAAAATGTCAACAGTAGATTTAAAGTTCAGGGTGTGAGGATACCAATGATAAGATCTGCTGATGACATTGCTATCCTCAGTGAAACTAAAGAAGAACTGCAGGATGTATTTTTGGTGCCTCTGGCGTAAAGCGCGATATCTTTGGACTCAATCATCTTTGATTTCTCTTTGTCTGTGTTCTCTCAGAGCGCTACTTTTGCACTGCCATCTTGTATTCGCTTGCTTCTGTGTGCTAAATAAATGTATATTCGACGTCTAAGGTGTGTTATTACCGCCCTACGACATATAATAGCCACATGTTAAATGGAATGAATATGGACTGAGAGTAAATCGAAGAAAGACCAAGTGGTGAGAAGCAGTGAGAAGTAGCAGAAATGAGAACAGAGAGAAACTTAAAATTACATTTGCGAATCATGAAGTAGATTCAGCTAAGGAATTCTGCTACCTAGGCAGGAAAATGACCCATGACAGACAGAGCAAAGAGGACATAAAAAGCGGACTAGCCCTTATGAAAAAGGCTTTCCTGGCCAAGAGAAGTATGCTGTTATCAAATATAGGTCTTAAGTTGAGAAAGAGACTTATGCAAATGTTCGTTTGGGGCACAATATTGTATGGCAATGAATCATGAACTGTGGGAAAACCAGAACAGAAGAGAATCAAAGCACTGGAGATGTGGTGCAATGAAAGAAAGTTGAAAATTAGGTGGGTGATAAGGTAAGGAATGAGGAGGTTCTCTGTAAAATCGGCGAGGAAAGGAACATATGGAAAAGTCTGACAAAAAGGGACAGGCTGACAGGACATCTGTTAAGGCATCAGGGGATAACTTCCGTTGTATTAGAGGGAGTTGTAGAGTATAAAAACTGCACAGAAAGACTGGAATACATCCAGCAAATTATCAAGGACATAGGATGCTGCTTTGAGATGGATAGGTAGGGACAGGATAGGAATTCGTTGCAGGATGCAACAATCCAGTCAGAAGACTGATGACTCAAAAAAAAGTAATAAGACAGATAATAAAGTAAGTTAATGAGGGATGAATCTTTGTCAATGACAGATTAGGAGTAACTTCACTCCTGGTGACAGGCATGTCATTCGTATGCTTGATGTTTGGTTTTGTAATATCAACAGACAAAACTGAAACCTGCCAGGCAAATATATCTGCCTGCCAAGGACACACTCAGGTAATTAACATAAAACATTTTTTTATGTATTGTCATAATCTGGTGAACTTGCTGCGTATTTTGCAGACCTCTTACTAAGGTTCGTTCTGTGTATCTGACGTCACAAAACACAGTCAGCCAAGGAACAGAGAACGACGTTGTCAGCGCTCGACTGCAGTGCAGAGCACGGACAAGTGTCTTCAGTTTTAGAAACGTTCAGTCATAAATAAAGTAATTGAACAAAATCATTATCTTGATAGAAAGTTTGGAAAAAGCATTCTTTATACCAATTGCTTCATATTCTATTAATTGATTAAACCAAACAAGCAATTAGCCTCCTAATTCAGGTGATAGCAAGGAAAGGTGTTTGTATCATTTTCACTAACCGCTTTTTCGCAATAAAGAAGAGCGGTAATTGTTTATTTCTTTCGACGAAACGAGAGTAATGCATAGTCATACCAACAGTGTTTGTCGGTATTTTGCTGGAATTTTATTGAATGACGAGCTGCCTTAGTGTAATGGTTTAAGCGACTGGCTGCTAAGCGAAAGGATCTGAGTTTAAACCTTGTTCCGTGCATAATATTTTCTTTATTTAAAAACAATATCGAAGTGTCTTACTTCATGAATTGTATTCGTTTGAATGTAATTTTTTGAAATTTCTAGTGGCAACTAAAATCGACCATACGGAAAGTATACGCTATGGAATTTTACCTCTGCAAACTCTTCAAAATTTCGTGCAATGGTTTAATACATCTAATGCTGCACAATAACTGCGTTGAACCTCGAAACAAAATTAAGTCATTTATGGGGGGAAGGTATCAGTCAAGAAGATGTGTAAAAATCAAATTTTTGGGCCAAATAGTTTTTGTGAAATCGAATGATAAAGTGTGTCAAAGCAGTCGAAACACCATGTGTCTGTACAAGCGAGCAGTGCAGTGATGACAAAATCGCGCACAGCGCGGAATGCGGGGAGCACGTCTCTGTAGCAGCGAAAGGGTTAATGCGGCCGTGGTGGCTTTACTTCATAAACTGCGCGCTCCCCCCCAAACGTAAGTTTGCGAACTATATTATGGCACTGCTTCTCTTGGCGCGTACAACTGGCAACACAGCAATCTCCCGCGTCTGGGCGGGCATGCGCGAACCGCCAAGATAAAGGAATTGAACTATAGCCATTGCGCATAGAAGATCTATTTTTCGAAGTGGAAGCGTTTTTCCAAACTGCACTGTAAGCCACCAACCTATACTATATATTCAAGTTAATAAAGTAAGCAGTGTCACAGACAATAATCTGTTGACCATTTTAAACTGGAACATACAATGACTACCCTTTCATAGGTGTATTAAAATTGTTTTGTGTTATTATTACTTGAAAAACTGAATATAAGGAATGGCATATACGAAGTCAATTTGAAAACATTAACACTAATGCTGTGTGACTGGTTCATGAAGCTTTGTCAACATCTGGATGGTGAACATTGTCAAACTGGTAACACTTGACATCACATGTTCAGTACCTACATCTATGTAAAAACTCTGCAAGAGGAGGAGGGTACTTCTGGTAACACTACGTTCCTGTGGTAAGAATTATTGTTGGTAAGCCTCTGTATTAGCTCCAATCTCTCGAATTTTCTCGTTGTAGTCATTTTTCGAGACATATGCGGACTAATATGTTGTCTGACTCTAACCAGAAAGAATCCTCTCAAAGTTTCAGTAGTAAACCTCTGTGTGATGCACAGTGCTCTCCTGTAGCGTCTGCCACTGGAGATTGTTGGACGTCCCTGTAATGGTCTCGCGCCGAGAAACCGATCCTTTGACGAAAAGTGCTGCTCTTTCTTGGCTCTTCTCTAGCACTTCTATTAGTCCTACCTGGTACGGGTCCCAGACTGACGAACAGTATGCAAGAATCGATCGAACAAACGACTTGTAAGCCACTTCTTTAGTTGATGAATTACATTTTCTTAAGATCCTTCCTAAGAATCTCATTCTGACATCTGCTTTCCCTACAATTTGTTTTATGTCATCATTTCCTTTAAGGTAGCTCTGGATTATACTCTTAGATATTTTATGGCAGTTACTGTTGCCAGCAATTTGTCATCACTAATGTAGTTGTACATTACTTTTTGTTTCCTATGTATGCACATGTATTGACAATACTGAGAATATTTTGAGGGCCATCGATATTGCTCATCAGTATTCCTAGTATTGACAATGCGTCAATATACGGCCTCATACAGCCAATATATTGACGATTTGATAGTATTATTGAACATATGAGGACCCCTTATGGGGAAGTAGCTAAGCCAAGTGGCGTCCTATGAACTAATTTGTTTGACGTCGTGACATCACCAGTTACAGTTATATTGTTGGTGGATTTATGGTGTCACATCTTTCGTCCAAGCAGTGCACTCACTTTGCTAACATTCCTCTTCTCCGAGTTTCAGTAAATGGTGCTAACTTATGCTACTTGATCAGAACAAAATTGTAAGAAAATGATCAATAGTAAATGAATGTTTAAAATACTTTCAGGGCTGGCCAATCACACTGTAAGTGCATGAAGAAATTGGCATTCGTTGCACACAGGAGATACTGGACATCTCAATACAGTGATAGATGTGGAATATTTACATAAATAAAAATAAATTTTTTAACATATCACGTTTTTAGTTCAGACTAGAAGGTGTAAAATAATTTTTCCTTGCACTATAGATATTCCTAAATGCATACGGGTAGTCTTCAAAACTTGGGACTATAAATGTTTAATAGCTATGAAAATAGTTGTAAGATTCACAATGAAAAACGAGGGGCACATGCAATGCATAACTACCCAGTGAACTACTCTTACATCAGTTATGTGCTGGGTGCACAATGAGTTTTTTATTTGATGTAAGTATAATCACAATCACAAATTTTCAGGAGTACCTGTATGGGGATAGTAGAAATAATTTTATACTTTTTGCTCCAGTTTAAAAATGTGGTATGTTAAAAATATATTTTTAATTTAATAATTATTTTCTGCTTTTTAGTCTACTGTATGTGAAATTTTTCAGTGGATTTTGGATATTTTGATGAGACTTTAAGATAAACACTTTAAATTTCTGGTTTATTTCAGAGTTATTCACCTAAGAGTACCCGAAATAGAATAGTGTTCAACCTGGCTACTAATGGTATATCAGAAACTTTAATTGTTATTTTCTTGAAAAAATAAAATAAAGATGAAAGAAAAATTAATTTTGTATAAATTTTTATAAGATTTTTATTTTAATACCCCCTTTATACCTGCAGATTCGCTGTTGTAGGTATGTATCACTTATATTGTACACATAAGTTCCCACTCTCTCTGTCTATTTCCTCCTCCCAGACTCTTTGTCCATCCCTTTCTCTTGGTCCACCACGTTCTCCATTCTATTGATGCGCATCTCCCACTTCTCTCTGCTACATCTCCTCCTTCCACCTCTATCTAGCTCTTCATCCCCCTTCTCTCTGTTCATTTCTTCCCCTCTCTCTTTGCCCATCTCATCTTCTCCTTCCACTTCTGTCAGCTGTCCATCTACGCCTCGCCCTTTTTCTGTCCATGTCATCTTCCTCTCTCTCATTATCCTTCTACTCCTCCCCCTTCTCCCTGTTTAGCCATACATATCTACATGTATTCCCCCTGAAACTTTCTGATACTACTTGCACAACATGCTGGTTGTGCAGGGCAGCCTAGATTCATGTATTACTAAATTTTATAATTCCCACCCCTACAGAAAAGAGTGACAAGAAAGCGAATTGATAGTGCATGATCATTCAGTTCTGAGCCATTTCGAGTCTCTAACTCATTGGGAAGTTAGCTTAAAATCAGCTTCAGAATTGGTACTCAACAGACAGACAGACAAGAAAGTGACTAAATAAGAATGTGGAAAAATTCCACCTGCCTCAGAGTTCAGTCTGCAACATTCTTCATTTACACAATGTCATTTTGAAGACCCCTAGACAGTCAATGTTATTGTGCAGTATTTCCGGATGTGGAATGATACTGAAACTGTAGGGGTAATATCGACTACATTAAAAACTTTTGAAATATTGTGCCATCTGTTGACAGTATTGACAATATCTTTGTCAGCCTCTCATGTACAACAGACTATGGATATCTCTGTATTCACTGTTCGACATATACACTCCTGGAAATGGAAAAAAGAACACATTGACACCGGTGTGTCAGACCCACCATACTTGCTCCAGACACTGCGAGAGGGCTGTACAAGCAATGATCACACGCACGGCACAGCGGACACACCAGGAACCGCGGTGTTGGCCGTCGAATGGCGCTAGCTGCGCAGCATTTGTGCACCGCTGCCGTCAGTGTCAGCCAGTTTGCCGTGGCATACGGAGCTCCATCACAGTCTTTAACACTGGTAGCATGCCGCGACAGCGTGGACGTGAACCGTATGTGCAGTTGACGGACTTTGAGCGAGGGCGTATAGTGGGCATGCGGGAGGCCGGGTGGACGTACCGCCGAATTGCTCAACACGTGGGGCGTGAGGTCTGCACAGTACATCGATGTTGTCGCCAGTGGTCGGCGGAAGGTGCACGTGCCCGTCGACCTGGGACCGGACCGCAGCGACGCACGAATGCACGCCAAGACCGTAGGATCCAACGCAGTGCCGTAGGGGACCGCACCGCCACTTCCCAGCAAATTAGGGACACTGTTGCTCCTGGGGTATCGGCGAGGACCATTCGCAATCGTCTCCATGAAGCTGGGCTACGGTCCCGCACACCGTTAGGCCGTCTTCCGCTCACGCCCCAACATCGTGCAGCCCGCCTCCAGTGGTGTCGCGACAGGCGTGAATGGAGGGACGAATGGAGACGTGTCGTCTTCAGCGATGAGAGTCGCTTCTGCCTTGGTGCCAATGATGGTCGTATGCGTGTTTGGCGCCGTGCAGGTGAGCGCCACAATCAGGACTGCATACGACCGAGGCACACAGGGCCAACACCCGGCATCATGGTGTGGGGAGCGATCTCCTACACTGGCCGTACACCACTGGTGATCGTCGAGGGGACACTGAATAGTGCACGGTACATCCAAACCGTCATCGAACCCATCGTTCTACCATTCCTAGACCGGCAAGGGAACTTGCTGTTCCAACAGGACAATGCACGTCCGCATGTATCCCGTGCCACCCAACGTGCTCTAGAAGGTGTAAGTCAATTACCCTGGCCAGCAAGATCTCCGGATCTGTCCCCCATTGAGCATGTTTGGGACTGGATGAAGCGTCGTCTCACGCGGTCTGCACGTCCAGCACGAACGCTGGTCCAACTGAGGCGCCAGGTGGAAATGGCATGGCAAGCCGTTCCACAGGACTACATCCAGCATCTCTACGATCGTCTCCATGGGAGAATAGCAGCCTGCATTGCTGCGAAAGGTGGATATACACTGTACTAGTGCCGACATTGTGCATGCTCTGTTGCCTGTGTCTATGTGCCTGTGGTTCTGTCAGTGTGATCATGTGATGTATCTGACCCCAGGAATGTGTCAATAAAGTTTCCCCTTCCTGGGACAATGAATTCACGGTGTTCTTATTTCAATTTCCAGGAGTGTACATCTCACATCTACATCTATACTCTGCAGACCACTGTGAAGTGCATGGCAGAAGGTATGTGATATTGTTCCAATTATTAGTGTTGATTGCCTTGAACCAAAGCTTTCAGTATGTCATGTGAGAAAAGTGCGGGTTGGGTTTCACATGATTGATGTTTACGAAATCCCTGCTGTTTGGGTTTAAGGAAGTCATTGTGTTCTAGATACTACATTATGTTTGAGCTCAGAATATATTCTAAGATTCTACTTTAGAATCTTGGACAGTAGTTTTGTTAACCACTGCTACTACCCTTCTTGTAGACAGATGTGACCTGTGCCCTTTTCCAACAACTGAGCATGGTTTTTTCTTCAAAGGATCTGCCATAGTTAGAAGCGGGGCTAACTCTGTGAGCAGTTCAGTATAAAATCTGACAGGGATTCCATTGAACCCTGGAGCTTTGTTCAATTTTAACAGTTCAGCTTCTCTCAACACCACTGACACAAACACTTATTTCATTCGTCTTTTCAGTGGTATAATGATTAAATTAGGGAAATTCTCATTTTTTTGTAAAGGAACATTTGAAAACGAAATTAAGCATTTCGGTTGTTGCTTTGCTACTCTCAATTTCAGTTCCTGCCTCATTCACTAGGGACTTGTGACTTACTTTGATGCCACTAACAGCGTGTACATATGACCAGAATTTCTTCGGACTCTGTGGAAGGTAACTTGGCAATATTCTGCTATGGTGTGACTGAAGTGACTGTGCTAATGAGCCACACAAAAACACTTTGTGGGCTGCATGTGGCCTACGGCTTGCCTTTTGGCCGTCCCAGATCTGTGGGTGCTTTCGGCTTAATTTTTTCCTGGGAGTGACTAATAAGAACCACTGCATAAGTAAAAGTGTGACTTGTGGTGTAAAGTCATGATAAAGGAACATCCAAAGCAACAAAGACTATGGTACAAAAATTGATGGCCAAACACTCACAGATGACACAGCGACTGAAATGAAAGACAGTAAAGCAAAATCTGAAACATTGAACTCGGTTTTCACATGTTCATTTATAAATGAAAATTCAGGGGTGTTGCCCCAGTTTACTTCACACACCACTGCAAAGGGGGTGATACAGATATTAGTGAGAGTGGTATTAAGAAATAGCTGAAATTGTTAAACCAAACAAGGCTCCAAAGACCGATGTAATCCCAGTCATATTTTATATTGAATTTGCGCCTGAGGTAGCCCATTGTTTAACTGTAATGCGCCGCTGATTCCTCAAACAAAAAACTATGGCAGGGGTTGGAATAAATCACAGGTCACTTCCACCTACAAGAAGGGTAACAGAAGTGATCTTCAAAATTACCATCCAATATCCTTAGCATAGATTTGTTGTAAAATCTTAGAACATAATCTTAGCCCAAACGTAAGGAATATGTCGAACAGAATGACCTCCTCCATGCCAACCAGCACGCATTCCGAAATCATTGTTCATTTGAGAAACAGCTCACATGACATCCTGAAAGCCATGTATCAAGATAGTTAAGGAGGTGCAGTATTTCTTGATTTACGAGAAACATTTGACTCACCACCACATCTACACTTACTATCAATAAAATAGTCATGTGTGGTACCAACCAATATTTGTGATTGAGTTGATGATTTTTTAGTAGGGAGGACAACTTGCAGGGAGAATCATTTACAGAAGTAGATGCAATTTAGAGACTGCCCCAGGGAAGTGTGTTGAGACTGTTGCTGTTCATGTTGCATACTAATGACCTTGCAGGCAATGTTAATAGTAATGTCAAGCTTTTTGCAAATGATGCACTTATCTATAGTGAAGTAATGTCTGAGAAATGCTACACAAATATTCTGCCAGAACTTGATAAGATTTCAAAGTGGTGCAGACATTGACAGTTTGCTGCAAATGTTCAAAAATGTAAAATTGTGCATTTCAAAAAATAGAAAAACTTAGTACCCTATTAAAATGTAACCAGCTGTAGTGACTACACTTCTGTTAGTTAATTTTCTGATTGTAGAAGAGATGTTGAGGTGTCTAACACAGTTTTATTATAATTCCTCCACTTAAATTATCTTCAAAATTCAATTTACACAATGACAGGCACTTCGAGTTTTGTTCAGCAATGAATAATGTAGCTGAAACACAGAAAACAATTTTTATATATGTTTGTTGCAACAGAACAATGATAAAACTAATATTGGTTTAGTGCTCACAAAACCATTTTAAGACTGAGTGCTGCAGCTACAGCCAACGGTTCTTTTATAACAGACAACAATTACATGAGCGCTTTATGTATTGTTTAAACTGAACATAATTGAATCTACAATTGAATTTATATGTTTTCATAAAAGTTGTGGATTTAGCTTTAAAAATCATGGCTACATCTTCCATATAAATATTATGTTGAAATATTTCGGTTTTCATAATCAAATTTCATGAAGTATATACCAATAACTTGGCTTTAATTATTACTTTTGATTGCTTTATAATTGTAGCATAACGTTTGGTCCTAATATGAATGTGGTGGCTTTAGAATGGTCTCTATAGTTGTTACTATTACTGTCTTATGTATTAATTCTACAGAGGATGCTTCCGGTCACTGTTTACATTTGGTTTAACATATATTTTGTTTAGAGTACAATCTTCCATAAATTTATTGGAAATAAATACTATTGAGTTAATTTAAACGTAAGTCAACTAGTTTTCATAGATATAGTAAAATAGCAACGTTAAATTTAAACTTCTGCAAGTATATAACTTCATGTAAACTTCTCATGATAGTGTCACAATCTCCAACATATGTGGAAATGTACTCTGCATTTTATACTGTCCTATTCTGCTATATTACTTAACCCCCATCCAAATATCAAAAGAAGAGTTATGTCATGGCATACATGCAACAGGATAAGAAGTTTGTTATACAAAGTGACTTAGTGTCTGTATTTGCTTGCAAAGTAGTGAGATATTCTGATGTATTGTTTACATTACAGAGACATTTTATAGAGAGTACTACTTTAACATACACAAATTACTACACGGATTATGAACATATATTTTTCTGTTATAAGTATCTTTTGAACGTCCATCCTCCATTCCATGAACTCAAAAGCGCAACCAGAACTCTTATTTGAAGTATCACCATTCAGTGTTGCACTTCGCCTAAACTTCATTTGGATGTTTTGTTTTCAGATGTGTTGTTTCCATTCAGTTGTTTCGTTTCTAACAGTTCAGTCAGAGCACTGCTATGGAGAAACATACTGGTACACAATTCTAAATGATCTAAATGCACAGTTTAGCTATACAGATTATAATAGTACACAATTAAAAGTTAAATGGCACAGGTAATTATACTATAGAATAGTGCTAATGTATGATTAAATCATTCACTTTTCAAACAGTAAGGCGTATTCATATACATAGGTTCTTAGTAACTATAGTGTGTTTTTCTAACACTGGGAATGCATGAAGTGTACAATGGAGCCAAGGTTTACTTGATAAAATGCCTATTAAACATATTATTAATTAGAATGGTTTTAATTGTTTTGTTAATTCATCAAGCACCATTCACAATATTGCAGTATATGCATCAGATGGAATATAATTTAGTTAATTTTATTCAAATCATGTTACATACATACTTTGTAATGGTCAGTGTCTTTGCTGCCTACCAACTCATATGCAATGCAAAAGCCTGATGTGGTAGCCCAGTGGCTGAGCAACAATAATCGCCCAGTTGGTAGAAAAATTCACTTGTATTTGACACTGGAGGGTGACTGATCCCTTGCCTACTTCCTCCTTCCCTTACACCACCCTCCCCTATGAAAATGAGCTACTAGTTGGTTTATCAGTACAATTCTCTGCCCAATAACTCCTAATGTTGTTTTAATTCATTCGCTTTAGATGCTAAGTCATGTATTCTGTAACTGGTGGTACTGTGTTGGAGCTTGGGAGGTGTGGCGGACCATGGGCACTTTAGTACAAAGAAACTAAAGGTGATCAAACACATCAAAATGATTGCCAAAGTTGTAGTTAGTCTAACTGAAACTTTTAAAGTAACAGTATGCTGATTAGCTTGTTGATGCTTCTCAATACTATTGAAAGCATACATTAAATTCCAGTCATTACCACTAGTACCTATAGCTTGAACTATTTGGTTATACAGTTTGTCTGTTCCACTTAAATTAAAGTTGAATGAATTTATTGCCTGGAATAAGTAAGTATAATTGTGGAATACCATATAAAAAGGAGTTAGGGATAACTTCCCTTCAGCATCAAGATGCCTTGGCATATTTGGGGCACGTGGAAAAGTCACTTGACAGTTCACAGTTTTCTGTATCTACCAGAAGACCAATAAATTGTATCTTCTGGATAAAAGGGGAGTGAGACTTGTTACACCTGAAGGTCAGGTCAATTGTTGAGTTGAAGGAGTAGATGATACCATCTGCAAAACGTCGTAGGAAGGGTTGATTGAGTGTTTTCAGGTTCCTGGGACAGTAGTTCTAGGGTTGAACATTCATGAACAGATCTCTCTCGCCTGTACACATGGCGGTCGCAAAATACGATATTCAAAGGACAAACAAGTTTCTTTGTTTGCTCACATTCGAATAAAATGGCTTGTGATAAAGTTAAGAAATGTCATTGGTCCTGACTGACTAAAAAGTACTTCTGCAGGTGGTAATGAATATTGGTATGGAGGGGTGCTCACAATACTGGGTAGGTGTAGACATGGTAAAGTTCAAAATGATGTTTTGAGTCAGCTAAGGGAACAATGACAATTTGGGCCAACTCATTGTCCATCATGATGGCATATCAGTCAATTTTTAGGAGGAATACAAATTTCGCGTATTGACAGGGAGGATCATGCTTGTAGCATTAGTTAGATGCCTGTCCATAGCTATTAACAATGCCAAAAAATCTTTAGGATGCAGCTAATGATTAGCTGCGATAGTCTCAGTGGTGTGCCTCAGATTAAAAGCATCCAGTCGTGTATTTGAAGAGCTATCGGTAATTCTTAAGACCGAAGTATTTAGTTCTACATGGCAGCTCTAGATATTGATTTCTTTTTGGAGCTCCTTTTGGATTCCTGTAGTCTCACTGTAAAGACCTCTGAAATGAGCTGTGAACTGCTTAGCAACTTTACCAGTAAAGAAGTTATTATTAATAAATAACTGTTGCACATTGTATAATGCAAACTTTCAACGAGCTCCACAGTATTAGAATGTACTTCTTTCCCTATCTGCTCTAGCTTTTTACTCTCAAATCAAGTCCTTGTTAGTTAATGATCAAAAGAACGTTGTATGTATAGTGCTTCCACATTTGAACAAGATTATTGTGGGGTAAAAGATCTAAACAGTAATCAATTTCTCTTCTTTATACTGTAAAGGCTACCTTAAGTTTTAGCCATACCCAATTACAGTGCAATGCCATTTCTGGATCCCATTTCATATGGTTGACTGGAATGCCTCAGTAAGACTCATAAGTTCATGTATGTTCTGAAATTGCTCTTCTACCCTACTTAGGTTATACCTCAAAATAAGCTTAACATTATCACTATCTACTACTATATTTATTTGTGGCTCAAAAAGAACACCATGATTATGTGGGAGGATTCTAACAGATGAAAACATTAAAAACAAGTGATTAAATCGAAAACAAAAATCGGTATCCTTAAACATAACATATTGACGTCCAATAGCTAGTTTTCTGCAATAAGGACAATGTTAACGACTCAGTTGTTTGTCACAACAAATAACACACATTCATTTCTGTACATCTTCTCTTAGACAATCACACACTACTGTAAGCAATGAATACCCAGTTAGCACACACTTAGCATTGCCTTGGACATAGTACATATCGTGATGAGGAGGAACTTGGCATTGCATGTGGGCTCATTCGGAAACAACTTTACTTGTCAACGTCGACCTGTGCATCTCGGCTCCTATGGCACACCTGTTGGTTACTGTTGAGGGTGTCCTTCTGGAGTCTCAGCTGCTTCTGGTGTTTGCCTTGGGGTCGTTCTTCCAGTTCATCAGCTGGTTTCGGGGCTGCGCTGCTCAGGCACAGCCTTAGATGGCTTACAAGCCCTATGATAGAATGAAATGGCAATTGGGTTTTTAATGTGACCAGGGAAATGCTTTCAAAGACTTTTTATGGTCCTTTCCAAAGCAGTTTGAACTTCTTAATGTGGCCCTTCTTCAGCACAGGATTACTAAAATACACTAAGTCTCTAACACAATACTTTGGTACGAAAGCTCCACGATAATATTGAGTTGCCTGCTGGAGAAAGCACTGAAAACTGTTACTTGGTTTACTGCTATTTAGTTCAATTACTGATTTCCCTAAGACATTAATAAGTTCACTTGTCATTGTCTCTATTTTACCAAGCAAGATTTTATTCTGATTACTGTAATCATTACTTAGTTTGTAATTTTTTTCGTCAAAAACTTCATGGCATGATCAAATAAATTTTTGTAATCATTGCATGAAAATTGATTAGCTCCTTCATTTTCATTTTGCATGTTGAATGGTTTCAACTAATGCACCAATAACAGTATGACCTAACCATATTTTTTGCTATTGCACAGGAAAAATGTAATTATTACACTACTTATCTTTTTCTGTTGCCCATGATCCCCACATAACCAATTTCCATACATTTAGTTCATCACATTCCTTGTCTATTTGTACGTTCATTTTTGGTCAATAATGCTGTTGACACTGTCCATATCCATGATTCCGAATTTCATTTGAAATTTTATGTTTATTATTAATAGAAACCCGAAGCTCAGAAATTAGTTGGCATGTCTGTCCTCCCTTTTCAGCATATCCCATCTCCAAACCCCAAATTAAAATATAAACAGCTTTAGGGGGCACATTTCAGTTACTTAACTTGCTGACTGTCAAAGAGATGTTGTTGTGTGAAATTCAGTTTTAATATAGTTCTTACATTTGAAATATCGTCTGGGTTTAGTTTCACACATTTACAGGCACATTGCGATATATTCACTGACAAACAATGCAACTGAAACACAGAAAATACTTTTATGATATGATTATTGCACCACAATAGCGACAAAATTGACATAGGTTTGGTTCTCACAAAACTAATGCAAGACTACAAACCATGACTACAACTGCCAGTCCTTTTAGAACAGATAACAATTACATGACCTCTTTACATATTATTTAAACTGAACATTGCATTTACAATTGCAATTTTGTATTTTTCATAAAACTGGTTATTGATTTTAGTTTTACAAATCATGAATACAACTTTCATAAAATTAGTATGCTGAAATATTTTGGTTTTCATAACGAAACTTCATGAAGTATACATCGATAATTTTATTATTTCTGTTAATTATTTTACAATTACAGTACAATTTTGGTCCTAATACGAGTGCGGCATCTTTACAATGGGCTCTATCGTTATTACTATTACTCTTTTGTATATTAATTCTACAGAGGATGACTTCAGCCTGTATTTAGTTTTAGTTTATACTACATTCGTTCAAAAAGCTGTTCAGAACTGGATACTATTTGATTAATTTCATCATAAGACAACTAGTGTTCAAAGGTACAGTAAGCTAGTAGTTTAAACTTCTGACATAAATAATTTTGGATAAACATCAGTTGATAGTATCACAGTCTGTGGTGTGTATGGAATTGTACACTACATTGTACACTGTCCTCATATTCTGCCACACTACACTATGGCTACAGTATCTATGAGTCACTGATTTAATTGGTCAATCATAGAAACAAATGGATGTAACACTTCGGAGAAATATGAAGTGGAATGGTCATGTAGGCGTGGTCATAGGTAAAGCAGGCTAGAATTCTAAGGAAAAGTAATCAGTTTAAAAAGAGATTGCTTACAAATCACTTGTGTGACCCATGCTAGAATACTGCTCAAGTGTGTGGAACCCATTCCAAATGTGACTGACAGGGGATATGATATGTTTAGAGAGAAAGACAACAAAAATGGTCATAGATTTGTCTGACCTGTTGGAGAGTGTCACAGAGATGCTGAAGAAACTGGACTGGGAGTCACTTGAAGTTAGACACAAACTATATTGAGAAATCCTTCTTAAAAAGTCTTAAGAATCAAATTAAACAGATGACTTTAAGTTTATATTGCAACCTCCTACATATTGCTCCTGTAGGGGTTGTCAGGAAAAGGTTAGATTAATTGAAGCATGCACAGAGGCTTCTAAAAACTTAGTCTTTCTGCAATCTGCATACGTGGATGGCATGGGGCAATGTCCTAATAACTATTACAATCGAAAGTACACTCTGCCATGCTTTTCACAGTGATTTTCAGACTGTCGGTGAACAAGAAGATGTAGAATGTGTGCCAGATATGTCAGTCATAAAGTGGATTGTCGCAAAAAGTGTTTCCACAGGATTATGGCGCTCAAGCAGAATGAACTCACAATAAAATGGAAGAAATGTCAGAACTGTCAGAACGACAGATGAAAGCTGTGTAGCTGGCTACCTTGAAAATACATCTCAGGAATAGTTCAAAAGCGTTTCTTCATATTTTTAATCAACAAGTACAAAGGTATGTTCAGCATAGAAACAACTTGCTTCTACTTTCCATTCTTAATACAAAATGAAACATCTGTTTCTGTGGTTGTGTCTTTCATGTGACCTTTGTGATATAAAACAAAATAAATAGTTTTGATTTACAATATTGTCACTTATTGAGGCAAGTGTCAAAATCAAACTTGTAGAATGGAAATATGAATACTGATAATTACTGAAATAAATAATCACTTCAAAAACACAATGAATTCAACTTCAGAGCATCAGGCCATGGTCTAAGGCATAATTCTCTGACTAATGTTTCATCTTCCAATGTTGGAGACATCATCAGAGGGTTAAAAGACTCAGAAATCAGTTCCAGACTCGAACAAGTTACGCAACCTGAATTGCTTATATCTATCCATGGAATGGTTGGTTCATGATGTCACCTCACCACTGCTTAAGATCACAGAGTCACACTTTGACAAAACAACATGCTGTTTTACATTACATTATGTTATATTAGTGGCATCACACTGACTTACGTTATGGAGCTTGTAGTGGGGAATAGCTGGCACTGTTTGTTTCATATAGCGCCAAGTCCAACTTGTCTAATTTCAATCTTTTTCTTTTCTGCTGAAATTGTTTTAGTGCTTTTAAATTTCTATGGCCTGCACATTCTATTACAGTAATTATTAGATCTTGCTAGAATCACAGTGTCAGAAAAATGAGTAGAATAGATGAGAAGTTTTTGTCTCTTAATACACAATTTCATGTCATTGACTTGTTGTACAGGAAATTTATCAAAATACAACAATTTGTTTACTGTTTTCTTTAAAATATCTTAATATAATATTCTGAACTGAATATATACAGACAACACATTTTTTAAAATAACGAACTATAACATTTTAAGCACATGTTCTCTCATACACAAATTTTCAGGTTGTCCTCCATTAATTCTTCAATGTAACAGTAACATTTCTGAACTAGTTTTTCATATAAGATTTTTTCAGTGTTTCTAAATTAACACTGAGCAATTCTTTTCCTTTCACTTTGTTGTAAATTTTCATTCCCATATACTTGCACTGCAGAGTTTGAAAATAAAAATTTAACTGGTGGTTGGGCAGCAGAAAATTATTTTGATTTCTGGTGTTGCAATCATGTTGAAATTGGTTTGCTGTAAGTAAACCATGTTTACTATGCACAAAGGTAGTCCATTCATCGATGTACTGTGAGAGAATACTTGATATGTTTAGATTTTGTAGGAGTGGGCGACATGATTTTCATCGCTTTTTATTGTGCATATTTCTAATGATGTCTTTTTTTAAAGTTCTAATACTCAATACACATAGTTCAAGCTACCTCAAAATATAATTACGTACTTTACTACTGATTCGAAGTAGCTGTGATATACCAATTTTCTTATGTTCAAGTTGGTAGCATTGTATTGTATCATCATTGCTAAAATGCTAGATTGTTTAATTTATTTGCAAGGTACTGTATATGTGAGCCTAATGATAACTTTTTATTCCAATGAATTTCACACAGCTAGGTCCTTGCAAATCGTGACTTTTATTATGTATTTGAATGTCATTTAACTTCACTTGTTTTGTTATAAACTGGAGTAACTGAAAATTTTCAGTGTTTAATTTTAACCTATTTAAATTAAACCAGATATCCATTTTTGTCTACGGCACTAATGACAGTTTGAGGAATTTGGTTGATACTTTTAGTGTGAATGATTACAGATGTGTCATCTGCAAATGAAACTGACAATATTAAGCGATAGGCCATTTACTTAAAACAGAAATAGGCTGGAGCCTACGACTGAACCTTCAGAGTACTCCATGTAAAATGGTTTTCCATTGCGAAGCATAATTTCCTCTTTCTTAAGTAATAACCAGTCGTGGTCTTTAGTTGGGGTAGGCATAACCTAAAACCATTCTCATGCAGTTGCCCTAATTCCGCATTTTTGCAGTCTAGAGAGCTGCAATCAGTGGATAACCGTATCAAAGGCCTTCAGTAGCCCACAAAAAAAATTCCTGCAGCATGCGGCGAGGTGTCTAGAAAGGAGCTAATTTTATCTGTAGACTGGTTGATAGAGGACAATGTGCATTTGCCTTTCAGAAATTCATACTTATTTTTTTATTATATTACACTTTTGTATGAAATTTTGAATTTGTGTTGTGACAACCTCTTTGTGGCAGTGTAAAATCTTTAACTGTAAATGAGGATCACTGCCCCACGAGGCAAGAAGAGTTAGTATTAAGAGTTAAGAAGTATTAACCTGGTTCCAAGTGAACTCGCTCACAATAAACCTGAGCAAAACAAATTGTATCCATTTCAGCCTTGACTACAAACTCCCCCAGGAGATTACTATTTTAAATAACAATAATCAGATAGAAAGGGTACACTGCACCAAATTCTTAGGCCTCCATATAGACAGTAGGCTCAACTGGGAGCACCATGTAATCGAGACTGTAAAAAGGCTGTCCTCAGCAATTTTTGCCATTAGGACAATCTCGAAATTTGGAGACATAAATGTCACGAAGTCCACATACTTTGCATCCTTCCACTCCATTATGTGCTATGGCATCATCTTCTGGGGCAATTCACCCTCATCTAAAAAAATCTTCCTCATGCAGAAAAAAGTAGTCCGTATAATATGCAGAGTACCCCCGAGAACCTCTTGCCGTACACTCTTTAAAAAACTTGGAATACTGTCCATAACCTGCCAGTATATTTTTTCCCTAATGAGTTTCTTGGTTGACAATCCTGCCCACTATGAAACCAATGAAAGCTTCCATTATCACAATACAAGAAAAAAGGCTGACCTCAACTTTGAACTAAAAAGTTTAACTCGGGTACAGAAAGGAGTGCATTACTCCAGTGTCAAAATATTTAACTTATTACCGAGCTATATAAAAAGTCTACGTAGTAACAGTGCATCATTCAAAAACAATCTAAAGACATATTTAATCGAGAAAACGTTTTACTCACTTGATGAATACTTCAACAGAGAAAAGTAATCTTTGTATGTATTTATATTTACTGTTGTTTGTTTATGTTCTTTTTGTTCCTATTTGTAACCATATACTTACTGTGAGAAATGGGCTTTTGCAATGTGATAAACTTTGCATAATGTATTATTCCTACGACTTTATTTTAGTTCATTATTACTTTTCCAAGTCTTATGTAATTTATGTCTGCTTCTGCTCTTGTAAATTAATTGATACCATGGTCTGTGAACATATATTACTCAAGTCGTTCTACATTCTAGCGTCATACGTATAACAGGATCTATGGAATTTGTAGATAGATAAATAAATAAATAAGCTAGTAATGCTTACATGTATTCTGCATATGTGCTGACTAATAAATAATGTGAAAATCATATCTCTATGCTGTGCCGCTATTCTGCTTTCACACCCCCATTTTCCGCAGTGATGAAACCGAATTTTCGCGCTGCACCCCGATTTTTCTGTTGTTGTTGTTGTTGTTGTTGTGGTCTTCAGTCCTGAGACTGGTTTGATGCAGCTCTCCATGCTACTCTATCCTGTGCAAGCTTTTTCATCTCCCAGTACCTACTGCAACTTACATCCTTCTGAATCTGCTTAGTGTATTCATCTCTTGGTCTCCCTCCACGCTGCCCTCCAATACTAAATTGGTGATCCCTTGATGCCTCAGAACATGTCCTACCAACCGATCCCTTCTTCTGGTCAAGTTGCGCCACAAACTTCTCTTCTCCCCAATCCTATTCAATACTTCCTCATTAGTTATGTGATCTACCCATCTAATCTTCAGCATTCTTCTGTAGCACCACATTTCGAAAGCTTCTATTCTCTTCTTGTCCAAACTATTTATCGTCCATGTTTCACTTCCATACATGGCTACACTCCATACGAATACTTTCAGAAATGACTTCCTGACACTTAAATCAATACTCGATGTTAACAAATTTCTCTTCTTCAGAAACGCTTTCCTTGCCATTGCCAGCCTACATTTTATATCCTCTCTACTTCGACCATCATCAGTTATTTTGCTCCCCAAATAGCAAAACTCCTTTACTACTTTAAGTGCCTCATTTCCTAATCTAATTCCCTCAACATCACCCGATTTAATTAGACTACATTCCATTATCCTTGTTTTGCTTTTGTTGATGTTCATCTTATATCCTCCTTTCAAGACACTGTCCATTCCATTCAACTGCTCTTCCAAGTCCTTTGCTGTCTCTGACAGAATTACAATGTCATCGGCGAACTTCAAAGTTTTTATTTCTTCTCCATGAATTTTAATACCTACTCCGAATTTTTCTTTTGTTTCCTTTACTGCATGCTCAATATACAGATTGAACAACATCGGGGAGAGGCTACAACCCTGTCTTACTCCCTTCCCAACCACTGCTTCCCTTTCATGTCCCTCGACTCTTATAACTGCCATCTGGTTTTTGTACAAATTGTAAATAGCCTTTCGCTCCCTGTATTTTACCCCTGCCACCTTTAGAATTTGAAAAAGGGTATTCCAGTCAACATTGTCAAAAGCTTTCTCTAAGTCTACAAATGCTAGAAACGTAGGTTTGCCTTTCCTTAATCTTTCTTCTAAGATAAGTCGTAAGGTCAGTATTGCCTCATGTGTTCCAGTGTTTCTACGGAATCCAAACTGATCTTCCCCGAGGGTGGCTTCTACTAGTTTTTCCATTCGTCTGTAAAGAATTCGTGTTAGTATTTTGCAGCTGTGACTTATTAAGCTGATAGTTCGGTAATTTTCACATCTGTCAACACCTGCTTTCTTTGGGATTGGAATTATTATATTCTTCTTGAAGTCTGAGGGTATTTCGCCTGTCTCATACGTCTTCCTCACTAGATGGTAGAGTTTTGTCAGGACTGGCTCTTCCACGGCCATCAGTAGTTCCAATGGAATATTGTCTACTCCGGGGGCTTTGTTTCGACTCAGGTCTTTCAGTGCTCTGTCAAACTCTTCACGCAGTATCATATCTCCCATTTCATCTTCATCTACATCCTCTTCCATTTCCATAATATTGTCCTCAAGTACATCGCCCTTGTATAGACCCTCTATATACTCCTTCCACCTTTCTGCTTTCCCTTCTTTGCTTAGAACTGGGTTTCCATCTGAGCTCTTGATATTCATACAAGTCGTTCTCTTATCTCCAAAGGTCTCTTTAATTTTCCTGTAGGCGGTATCTATCTTACCCCTAGTGAGATAGGCCTCTACATCCTTACATTTGTCCTTTAGCCATCCCTGCTTAGCCATTTTGCACTTCCTGTCGATCTCATTTTTGAGACGTTTGTATTCCTTTTTGCCTGCTTCACTTACTGCATTTTTATATTTTCTCCTTTCATCAATTAAATTCAATATTTCTTCTGTTACCCAAGGATTTCTACTAGCCCTAGTCTTTTTACCTACTTGATCCTCTGCTGCCTTCACTACTTCATCCCTCAAAGCTACCCATTCTTCTTCTACTGTATTTATTTCCCCCATTCCTGTCAATTGCTCCCTTATGCTCTCCCTGAATCTCTGTACAACCTCTGGTTCTTTCAGTTTATCCAGGTCCCATCTCCTTAAATTCCCACCTTTTTGCAGTTTCTTCAGTTTTAATCTACAGGTCATAACGAATAGATTGTGGTCAGAGTCCACATCTGCCCCTGGAAATGTCTTACAATTTAAAACCTGGTTCCTAAATCTCTGTCTTACCATTATATAATCTATCTGATACCTTTTAGTATCTCCAGGGTTTTTCCATGTATACAACCTTCTTTCATGATTCTTAAACCAAGTGTTAGTTATGATTACGTTGTGCTCTGTGCAAAATTCTACCAGGCGGCTTCCTCTTTCATTTCTGTCCCCCAAAAATACGCCGTGAAATCTGCTGTCCCAGTTACGCCATCAAGAATGCTGCCATTACAAACCTCACCATTTCTTTAGCAATGCTGACAACATTTCTCAACAAGTGCTCATGAATTCCAAGAACATCCAGTGTGTAAAATCACTAAATATCTGCCGAGGCTTGGATGGTACTACAGTGCCAGACAACATAGCGACAATGCCTTCATTGTTCACCACATCTTTGCACAAACCTCGCAAGCACAGAATTGTGCCACAATGAATGTTGGGTTTACCAAGTGATTTCTTGATAAACATTCCAGATTTGACACTGGGTGACTCTATCCTGGTACTTCAGACAAAAGACATAATAAACAATGATCACCAATAGTAGGGTAATGTTCGTTCTAGCACATTTGGTTTGCATTGGTTGCCTACATTCAGGGGCAAGCATGCTTTCAGAGGTAATCTATTGTTATGCTAATTGATTTATAAGCCACTGAGGGTTGCTTTTTGACCTCCAGGGGACAATCAGTCCTTCTGAGAAACTCTCCACCCATCCCCCTCCTCCTCCCCACCCCTTTAGGATATCCCTAATCATCCCCCCTCCTCTTCACCAATACAAGGAGACTTTTGATATCAAATTGAGTAACTAATTAAACTGATCAATTAACTATCCTTCCTATGGAATCCTTCAGCCCTCCCCTCCCATCTGCCACTTCCCCATCTCCTGCCCAATCTGGAAATTTGTGGGAAACAGACTCAATCTGTGCAGAGCTGCTGCAGAGTGAGGGCATAGGATAGTTTATTTTCTTTATTTTGGATGCCACCCTGTCGGTAATTGGTGGGAGAAGCTCAGCCCATCCCCTCGCCTCCCCTCCCCTCCCCTCCCCTCCACTTAAAAATGGTGGGAAGCGCACCATCTGTACTAAGCTATTGGACTGGAAGGTGCAAGTGTTACCTTGTCCAGCAACTACATGTCCTAATTACGTAATTACACTTCTGCGGATTGGAGGTATTGTCTTGTTGGAAAATTTTCATGTTTTTGCTCACCTTGACATGCAGGGATCGATTGAGCAAGTGCACAATGCCACTACCCATGGATGTCTCACACACAACCCGACATCCGATGCCTTCCTACTCTTGCCAGAAAAAACTGGTGGGAAAAATTTCTGAGCTGGTGGGCTGGAAGGATCCCATGACAGGAAATTCAACTCCAATGCAGAGGGCTTAATAACACACCCTTAACTTACGAAATTCAATACCGAGTTTTGGGGATTGGATCTCTCTATTTGGTGGGAAAACTTCATCATTCTCTGTCGTTTATTTAATTTTTGAGGATGCAGGTCTTATAAAATACATCGAAAAGAAGTAATTAAATTCATTAACAGATCGCTTTTTTCTCGATCGCGCAAGGAATACTGTCATGAAATCGACGTCAACGTAACTCATTGCGCGTAATTACACTGCTAAAAACCTCCTGATCACGTGTTCACACACACTCACACGCTGTCCGCTGGGCAGTGCCACACGCTGGTGTCCACTGCAGTACACCAAACTGACCAATGGACATGCTCACGTCATGCGATGGAAGCTGCAGCACGCCCGGGCATGGAAGACCGCATCACAACACCGTGAGGGACTGCCAGCTGTCTACCGTTAAGCTGTCAGCACATGGACCATGCTTTTCAACGTTAATTTTTAGTGTGTTGAGTTCAACTTGCCGCTGAATGCTCAGAAACGATGCAATTTCTGCATAAAGTGCATGTGTCACAACATATTATACACAGTCATGACACACTCCAGTGGCAGTTGGCAGCTGTTTCTGGTATGTATTTCTGATTACGAAATGTGCGTGTGTAAAATCCCTACCATGTCCGGTTAATTAGAACGTCATTTTATAAAAGTTCCATCAGAAATAGTGCGATGGAAATTTACAATAGTTCTCAAAATAAGGTAAAAATTATTTCATCATTCTCATTTTTCAGTAAAACCCTCAGGTCACACTTACTTGATCACTACTCCTATTCAGCATCAGAATCTTTACAACGTGTGAATTACAAAACTTAAAATAAAAAAGGGCAAGTAAATAATGGCTCTGAACACTATGGGACTTAGCTTCTGAGGTCATCAGTCCCCTAGAACTTAGAACTACTCAAACCTAACTAACCTAAGGACATCACACACATCCATGCCCATATCAGTCATGCGGCTCCAGACTGTAGCGCCTAGAACCGCTCGGCCACTCCAGCTGACTAAAAATGGTGGGCAAGTAACTTACTATAAGTAGTACAAGCTGCCCTATGGATTAAGCCAACTGAAAAAACTCACTCCTTTAAAAGAGTGTACTTATATACACATAACATAGAAATTATAGTATATTCTTATTTTAAACTGGTAAGAAAATATCAAACACTATTAAAAATGTGAAGGTTAGAATAAGAAAAATCTTTGGATGTAGAGGGATGTGAATCATCAACACATCAAACCCTTCCTTATGGACCTGTGACACTACTCATTGCGCTAAACCTAGCACAAAGTACCTATGATCGTACCTAACATCTTACTCCTAAAAGCTATAATCGTAGCTATGATACTAACTGAAATATAATTCTAACAAATTGTACCAAGAACAATACATTTTGATGGATCCCTAATGAGCTATTGCCTTCAAATGGCACACTCTCATAATATGTAATTGACAGTAATTCTTTTACCATGAATATGACGTTTGTCGTCATTTTATTACAACGAATTGTGCAATTAACGACAGGTTTTCGAGAGATACTCAATTTACTGGTCCTCAGAAACGGCATATGCAGGGTGTCCCACTCAAACGTCCCTGAATTCAAAGACCAAGGAAAAAAACCACAGTAGATACGACAATTAAAAATGCACCACATTGTAGAGCATCTCAAAGAATATATTTATTTATCATCAATACACCTCTACATGTGAACCATTTATAGCACAAAGAATATCGAGAATATATACAGTTTCTTGAAAACTTCTTTGTAACATTTCTACTCTTATTGTTGCAATCGCATTTGTGATACAATGTCGCAATGTAGGAATATCGTCCACTTTGGTCGAATACACTTGGTCCTTCACGAAGAAATCAAGCGGCATAATGTCAGGTGAATGTGGTGGCCAGGCAACGGATCTTCCGCGTTCGATCTAACGATTGGGAAATTTCCTATCCAGGAACTTGCGAACAGCCATTGACTAATCTGGCCGAGCTCCATCTTGTTGAAAAATGAGGTTTGGTTGCAAGTATTCTACCTGAAGGTACACAAACTGCTCCAACATGTCCAGATACACTGACGAATTAACTGTTTGTTCCGCAAAGAAGAACTGTCCAACAATCCTGTCATGCATATATCCCGCACCAGATGTTTAGATTAGGGCTATCACGAACACATTCAGTGACAATGTGCGGATTTTGCGAACCCCAAATCCGAACATTATGCCTATTAACCCTTCCCGATATATGAAAGGTTGTCTCATCTGAGAATAAACATTTTTCCAGGCAGTTGGCATCCATATCAATATGCTGCAGCATATCCACAGCAAATTGTTGTCGGCATGGTTTGTCGTTCGGCGTCAGATGTTGCAGAATTTGCACTTTGTAAGCACACATACGAAGACACTGGTGAACTACACAATGCAATGTTGATCAAGGTACATCAAGTTTCCTAGATGCTTGACGAATTCACTTACGTGGTCTTCTGAGAAACGTTTGTCTGATGTCCTCCTCTGTTTCTTCTGAAACTCCGTAACATGCACCGCCAGAATGTTTCAGAACACTTCCTATTGCCAGAAACTTCCTGTATCATTACTTAATTGGTTTCACATCAGATGGAACACATTCATACACATGATGATAACTTATTTGTACAGTAATCGGCGAGTTTGTTTCTGCAAACCACACTACTGCATGCACGCAGTGCTGTGAAGTCGCCATTTTCACTTCATGCAACCATACTGCACTCTGGCGACGATACTTGGCGCTTCTGATGCGGGAATATAAATTCTTTGAAATTCTGTACAATGTGGTACAGTTTTCACTATCGTATCTACTGTGGTTTTTCACTCCTGGGTCCTTGAAATCAGGGAGGTTTGAGTGGGATACCCTGTACACATATGAGCTTCAACTATATGCCAATATGGCGCCTCACAACAGTGTACTTAAGGTAGATTGCGTACATGTGACGTAGGTTGCGATCTGCCATCTCACTAGACAATGTTCAAATGCACACTATTTATTGCAGTGATTGAACGTGTGGTGTATATTTATTTATTGCAAATCATTGACATACATTTGTGGAACAATTGGATGAAGCGATTGTCATAGTTTTGTATGTGAGTATACATGCCTGACTGCACACTGTATGTGTGTTTATTTATCTACTGTGTTCCATGTATGTGACTGGGCATTACATGTACATGTAAATTTTGCATGTGTATATTTATGATTACGTGTATGTGTACAGTATTTTGTTCAGCTGATACATCTAGTCCCTGAAACCCATGTACACTGAAGAGCCAAAGAAACTGTATTTATTCCAAATATCATATAGGCCCCTGCAAGCACGCAGAAGTGCTGCAACGCGATGTGGCACAGTTTCGATTAATGTCTGGTAGTGCTGGAGGGGATTGACACCATGAATCTTGCAGGGCTGTCCTTACATCCATAAGAGTACGAGGGGGTGGAGACCTTTTCTGAACAGCACGTTGCAAGGCATCCCAAATATACTCAATAGTGTTGATGTCTGGGGAGTTTGGTGGCCAGCGGAAGTGTTTAAATTCAGAAGAGTTTTCCTGGAGTCACTCTGTAGCAATTATGGACGTGTTGGGTGTCGCATAGTCCTGCTGGCACTGTCTAAGTCGGTCGGACTGCACTATGGACATGGATGGATGCAGGTGATCAGACAAAATGCTTACGTATGTGCCAGCAGTCCGAGTTGTATCTAGATGTATCAGAAGTCCCATATCACTCCAACTGCACATGCCCAATCCTTTACAGAGCCTCTCCACCAGCTTGAACAGTCCCCTGCTGAAATGTAGGGTCCATGGATCCATGAAGTTCTCTCCATCCCCTTACACGTCCATTCATTTGGTACAATTTGAAACGAGACTCGTCTGACCAGTCAACATGTTTGCAGCTGTCAACAGCCCAGTGTCGGTGTTGGACCCAGGCAAGGTGTAGAGCTTTGTGTTGTGCAGTCATCAAGGACACATGAGTGGTCCTTTGGCTCTGAAAGCCCACGTCGATGATGTTTCGTTGAATGGTTCACAAGCTGACACTTGTTGATGGCCCAGCATTGAAATCTGAGGCAATTTGTGGAAGGTTTACACTTTGTCCCGTTGTAAACTCTCTTCAGTCGTCGTTGGTCCCATTCCTACAGGATCTTCTTCCAATGCAGGGATGTCAGAGATATGATGTTTCATCGGATTCCTGATATTCATGGTACACTCGTGAAATGGTCATACGGGAAAATCCCCACTTCATCGCTACCTCGGCGATGCTGTGTCCCATCACTCATCACTATAACACCACGCTCAAACTCACTTAAAAACTTGATAACCTGTCATTGTAGCAGCAATAACTAATCTACAACTGTGCCAGACACTTGTTGTCTTATAGAGGGTGGTCCATTGATCATTACCGGGTCAAATATCTCATGAAATAAGGGTCAAACGAAAAAACTACAAAGAACGATACTCGTCTAGCTTGAAGGGGAAACCCAGATGGCGCCATGGTTGCCCTGCTAGATGGCGCTGCCTTAGGTCAAACAGATATCAACTGCGTTTTTTTAAATATGAACCCACGGAAAATTACGAGTTTTTAAATCCTGTATGTGTAAAATGTAGTGAGAAGGTGAAATATGGTGTTAAATTTTGTTCGTGGTCACAGAAATGGATCCATCGTCAATGTTTAAATGCCTTAGAAGAAAAAAACATCACCTGTGACTGTGGAAATGTGCACTGTAACTATCGTTATATCGTGTGTTTACAAACGGAATACGAAGAAGAATGCACAACTTCTTCATTAAAATACGATCTTATGTTAGCTAAACAATATGTAGAGAGGCTTGAATCAGTGATAGATAGTGTACAGAAGCTGGAAGAAGTGATAGACCATTCAAAGTGTAGTGAAACGGTTGTAAACGAACATAACGGTGACTTCATTAGACCTAAAAAGTTTTGTCGTGTTAATCGTAAAGCAAACAACTTTCGTCTCCGAGAAGCAAATAAGTTTGAATTCTTAACTTGTGATGAATATGAAATATGTGAAAAGAGCCAAAGAAAGGAAGTACTTTCATCAAATGCAGCGACCACAAATCATTTCAGTAGGCCACTAAGTCCTGTAATAACAAGAAAGGAAATACCAGAAAATACATGGAACATACTTATCACGCAAACAAGATAACTACCGATACAGGCAAGAAGAACAAAGAAGATATTTTCATACTTTCAGATAGTCATGGAAAGGGCTTAGCCGACATTTTGTATAACATGCAAACTATGTTCAAGGTTAGTGGAATAAAGAAACCGAGTGCCCCTTTCCGCGAAGTTTTAAAAAACTGTGAACACTCTTTGAAACTGGGAAGCAACTGTTTACTAATAGGATGTGCTAATGATGTTTATAGGAACGAGGGCAAACTCGCCACAAGAGATCTAAGAAGTACATTACAGAAAATTACAGATCTTAACTTCTTCATTGCCAGTATCCCACAAAGACATGACCTTATAGAACAATCCTGTGTCAACAAAGAAATCACAGTTACAAATAGGAGATCTGCCGAAGCCTGCCAAATGCCACATATGTGGACGTACCATCTACAGAGAGAAGTCATTTTACCAGGCATGGGCTTCACAGAAATAAAATCGGAAAATCATTCATTAGTCGAGAAATCCTTAATGAAGTGAATGCCGTTCAGGACAAGAATAGCATGACCATACCACTTCCACCACCAAACACAGCAACTGAAAATTTCCAACAAGACAATGAAACTGTATCACTGACAACAGGTCCAGCACTAGAATCTCCACTTTCCTCAAAAGCAGCTGAGATAAATTATTCAACTAGGACAGAAGTTTCCAAAGCAGCGTCAGCAGAAGCAGCTACATACTACACAACTGCATCATTAACAAGAAAAAAAAAACGCCTGATGTGCCAGCAGCCAACGACCTTTCATCAGTATTGGCCCCTCCTCAGTCTTCAACAATAAAAGACTTTTCACCAGCTTCACCATCATCAGCAGTAACAGAAGCAAACAAAAGAAACATAAGGACCAGGAAACTTACAACTCTGCAGGATTTTTGGTACCCAGCCTCAGTTACAAGACTAACATAAGGCAGAAACCTTCAGATACGCCAACTTCCAAGTCTAACTGGCAACAGACTCACCTCCACTGTCATCAACAGGAGAATAACAGTGTCACCAGCTCATCTAAAGGATTTTTTAGCATCAGGCCTAAAGGGAGGGACGCCACCAAGATAAGTGAAAACAAATGCCTAATAGTGTTTCACCAAAACATTCAATCCATAAAGAACAAAGCACAACAGTTAGAAGTGGAATTGGAAACTTTTGATAGCCAAATTTTGTGTATCACTGAACACTGGTGCAAAGGGAAGGAAATTAAACACATTGTATTAGCCTCATATGACCTTGAATGTTACTATAGCAGAATCTCAATGAATGGTGGAGGTTCATGTATCTATGTAAAAAAGGTCTGTCATTTAAAGTTAGATATGATCTTTTAGATCTAGGTGAGGACAAAAATTTTGAACTTTCCACTGTTGAAATAATAGGACCTGGCATAGCAAAAAAAAATAGTCATATTTTGTGTGTACCGCTCTCCCAGTGGAGACACTGATATATTCTTCTCAAAACTGAATCAAACCTTAGACAAGGTTTCTGGACCAAAAGCAAATGTAATTATCTGTGGTGACTTAAACATTAATATGATGAAGCCTGATAAGGCTAGCAACATATATGTGAATATTCTAAGCTGTTATGGAATATCCTCCCTTGTTAATTGTCCAACTAGAATAACAAAAGAATCTTCCTCATTTATAGATCATGTAGCTACAGATATTGATAGTAAAAAATGTCATATTGTTGTCCAAAACCTGGGCCTGTCAGACCACCTCTGCCAGATCTTAAAAACTAACATTCATGTAGAAACTCCTCCTAAACTCTGTACACACAAAAGAATGTTTTCCAAATCAATGACTACAGGTATCAAAAAATCCTCAAAAACTCTTAGATATCTCAACTCCATAAAAAATAATCAATCTAACCCAGAAGTTCTGCAATTCTACAAAAAGCACACGAAAATATACAGAAAGGTGCTGCTAGCCACAAAAAAACTTTCAAACAACAAAATATTACTTGAAGCTGAAAACAAGAGCAAAGCAGCCTGGAACATCGTCAAACAGGAAACATCTAAGTCTGCTAAAAAGGACCTCAATTCACATATTAAAAACAAAGATGTACCAATAGGTAACCCTAAAAAATTAGCTGATTTTGTAAACTCATATTTCAGTGGTATTGCAAAAAAATTAAACAGAAATTTCCAGACATGTATGATTTACCTACTCAGAACCAGCCAACAAACTCAATGGTGCTCTTGCCAACTACAGAAAGGGAAGTGGCACTAGTAGTACACAAACTAAAAAATAAAACTTCAGTAGTCTGCGTAATTCAAGAATGTATAGACTCCATAAAGGGCCCATTAACAGACATAATTAATGAATCTTTCTAATCTGGATACTTTCCGGAGTACCTAAAACAAGCAAAAGTTATACCTATCCTTAAAAACGGAGATGTGGAAAATGTAGAGAACTACAGGCCGATTTCTATATTGTCTATCATTTCTAAAATAATAGAAATACTAGTCAAAAAGAGACTGCTAAATTAACTGATTAAATATAAGCTTCTTTCCAATGACCAATTTGGTTTTAGGCCCGGGAAAGGCACACAATCTGCTATAGCACAGTTCACTAAAGTAATTTTAGAAGCACTGGACAAAGGTGAAAATGTAAATGGTATCTTTTTAGACTTGTCAAAGGCCTTTGATACAGTTGACCACAAAATCTTACTTCATAAATTAGGGCAAATAGGAATAAGAGGTGTGACAAAAAAGTGGTTCAAATCATACTTGGAAAACAGAGTTCAACAAGTTGAGATATCACAAGTTTCAAACAATTCCCTGTTCTGTCTGACCCAGAACATGTGAATATAGGCATCCCACAGGGAAGTGTATTAGGACCAATATTGTTTCTTAAATACATTAACGACTTTCCACAAAATATCAGACATGGAGAAAAAATACTTTTTGGTGATGACAGCAACTTACTAACAACCGGTCATTAAGAAATAAAGTAACCCTAAATGTAAAGAAAACTAACTATATTAACTTCCAATTGAACAAAAAACACAATGCCACTAGAACAAAAGTTAATAATAATGAATTAGAATGTGTAACAAGTACCAAATTCTTAGGGATGAATGTAGACAGCCAACTGAAATGGACAAACCATGTCAATATTTTGGCAAAGAAATTATCCACAGCATGCTATGCTCTTAGAATCCTTGCACCAGTATGCAATAATACTTGTCTTAAAATAACATATTACGGATATCTACACTCAGTCCTCAGCTATGTGATCATGTTTTGCGGAACAAGTGCCAGTAACATACAAACTGTGTTCAAAGTACAAAAAAGAGCTATAAGGATAATAACAAACAGCAACAACAGGGCTCGCTGTCTAGAATTATTTAGAAAGCTAGGCATTCTAACTGTTTCTTGTGAGTATATCTTTCAGAACATAGATGCAAAAAAGTATATTTTATAATGGGATAAAACTGTATAACAAATTACCACAGGAAATTAAAGAAATAAATGAGCCCCTCACTTTCAGACAAAGGCTTAAAACCTTCTTAGTAAGTAAAAGTTGTTATACTGTAAAAGAATATTTAACATAGATGTAGATTATAAGCAACATATGACATTATCACCAAAATATTATGTAATTATAAATGTGTGTATGACTAGTTATGAAAACTACACAAAATATGAGAAACCTGTTTCATTGTAAATGTAAATGTGTGCTCATGTATTATAAACTGTTGACATCCATACAATGTTCCACAGATGAAAAAAATAAATAAATGACCAGATGTAATTCTGGCAAGTGAATCACCAAAGAAAGAGAAAGATGCAGAGTTGCTACACTGGCTGTAGTAAATTCAGTTGAACTGTTGGTGCTATGGAATAAATAATTTTTACTGCATGATTTATTTTATTTGTTTATTATTGGTCCTGTAGATCATAAAATTTGCACAGCAAATCACATCGTGATATAGGACAAGTCAATTTGAAAATTATGTTAAGACAGTGTTTGATGAGAGATGACGGTAATGTTACATAACTCACATAGCAGAATACATATAGGATATATAGACAAAATATAAAAAGGTCGTGTGAGATGAGAGATGACAGTGGTGGTCATACTATACATAGCAGACTACATATAAGAGATACATTCAGAATATGAATTACATACGATAATTAAATTATCTTACTAAGTAGAAATACCTACAGGTGAATAAACGACTTGTTACAAGCAATTAAAATATTGTGGTACATACTTCACATAGCAGAATACTATATATCAGATACAGACAGAATATGAGTAACATACCATAATTAAATTGTCTTACTAAGAAATATCTACAAGTGAATAACAGCTATGTCAGTATCGAAGTTATCATTAAGAGCAGATAAATTTATGTTTTAAAATTTTTTACAGATATGTCAACAACCTGGGTTAAAGATATGAAGAGAAATGGTATTGTGCTTTTTCCTGGCAGTGTCATAGCTTAGATTCCCCTTTATTTACGTTTATTCGGTATCGACATATGAAGTAACAGCCACTAGTACTTTTTTTCGTTTTCTATTGCACTTTTTCATATTTTCGAATCTCTGACATAAGCTACCCCAAAGTGTCACGCAAAAACAACTAGTTTGGAACTTTGAAATTGTTACAGTAAATACAGCCGACAAGTGATTTGCACCACATGCTCGTCCAGAGGCGCCGACTTGAAAATTTTTTTGGGGGGGGGGGGCAAGAGTGATTTTATTAGGTACTACATTTGACAGATAACTTTGTGTTTCCATCTACATGTTCGACACTCCAAACCAGTCCTATTTGCAGATGACACCAATGTATTGATTGAAGGTGGAAATAGAAAGGCTCTTAGGCTGTATGCTGAAGTCACAAATGAAAAGATTTCAGAGTGGTTTGTGAGGAATAAACTACTGATTAACCCTTAAAAAAAAAGTCACTATACAATTCCACACACATCAAAATTAAAAATCCATTAAAACCAAATATTTCTTTGGAAAACCAAAAAATTAAGTGTCACTGAAACAAAATTGCTTTGTTTACTTACAGGACAATCTGAAATGGAATTACCAGATCACATTCTTAAATTCTAAGCTATCTAAAATGACCTATGCAATGAGAATTATATGGAGCAACACAAGTGCTGAAGGAGAGAGGTGTATTATGCACGCATACTTTCCCTTTTGAGTTATGACATCATATTCTTGGGAAATTCCCCTCACAGCATAATAACTTTCAAGAAAAAAAAAAAAAAGATTGTGAGGATAATGAAAAATGCAAACAGCTGAAAATCATGCAAACTACGATTGGCTGGCGACTAGACCCTACCCCTCAACTAGCTGAAACATCAATCACAATGTCATTTCAGTCGGAGTATAGGTCAGTAGTGGTACAAAACAAATACATAAATAAAGTTGAAGAAACATACCTTAATTTTTGATAGCAAATGTACTCCTCCTCAGATCATTCCTGCATATGAACTCGACACATATGACATCAAGGTCGAGTTTCATCGATTCATCTCTATGGGCATTGAGAAGGGCGATGGCATTAAGACGATCCTGCTTCATTATAGAACGAAGATACGTTTTCACCCTCTGCAGACAAGAAAACGATCGCTCAGAGGTGCAGGATGTTTCCGGAATCGTCAGCACTACGCGTATGAATTTCACTAGTTCAGGCAGTAGGTCAAACTGGTGGTTTTCCTGTTTTAGGTGTTTCACTATGTCATCCAACGAACTAATATTCGCAGAATCACTACTTTGGATAATCTCACGAAACGTGCTTCAGTGGAGAAGCAAGCGTTCTTTGTCTATATCTGATTTGTAGAAAGATAAAGTATCGAATGAATGTTTGTTATCACCAAGAAGAAATTGTTCAATTTGATTTACAAACATGAATGATTGAGTTTTGAACTGTGGTTCCAAGAAGCTGATGGATGTATCCATTGTTTCATAATACAATCTTCTATGTTTGTCAATACTTCAGTGAATGTTTCAACAGATGAATTGATGGAGTCATCGTATTTCTTAGGGACTTTTCTCCTATGGGGTAATTTTGGGGAATCAACAGCCATATCTTGACATTTTGAAGCTACTTCACCCCAGAACGGTTCAAAATTGTTTCTCATAAATTTAATAGAAGTTACAAGAGTAGAAATCGTCTTATTGGCCTCCTCTAAGTGTAGGGATTTTCTCTGTAGTGCTATGTTTACGGTATTAATGTGGCCAAACAGTTTTACCAAAAGTGATAACATGAAAAAGAAATCATATGTCTGCATGTTAATCAAAAAGCCGTTTGCTTTGGTCCCAGTGTCTAAATCGTCATTTCTTGAAACATTTAGAAAAAATTCCTGAAGTTGTGTATAGTTGGACAAAACTGAAGACATTGCCAAGTATCTTATGGCCCACCTTGTAGGACAGAGTGGTTTCATATTTGTAGAGGCATCCGCCTTCAGGTGAGCAAAAAGATCTAATCTTTTAGGTGAATCCCTCACAAAATGTATTAAGTCCTTCATAACATTCAATACATTTCGACATTCTGGAACTGCTTTCACAGTGTCTTGCAGTGTTAGATTTAAACAGTGTGCAACGCAGTGGACAAACATGGCTCTCTTCTCCATTTCCATAAACTTTGCCTGGACACCATTATATAATCCGGCCATGTTAGCTGAACCGTCAAAGCATTGGCCCCTACAATTAGATGTAGGCAAATCAAATCGTCTTAAAATGTCGATAATAATATCAGACAGAGCCTTAGCTGTGGTTCAAATGGCTCTGAGCACTATGCGACTTAACTTCTGAGGTCATCAGTTGCCTAGAACTTAGAACTAATTAAACCTAACTAACCTAAGGACATCACACACATCCATGCCAGAGGCAGGATTCGAACCTGCGACCGTAGCGGTCGCTCGGCTCCAGACTGTAGCACCTAGAACCGCATGGCCACTCCGGCCGGCTCCTTAGCTGTGGTACTTTGTATTTAGTATAGCCCTAAAAAAGATTCTTCTATCTCTAGCGAAGCATCAACAAATCTTATACAGATGCTAAATTGCTCTTTTGGTGGCTATGTCTGTTGTTTTGTCTGCTATTATTGCAAAATACTCTGCACTCTTGATATCCTCCAATAATTTTCTAAGAAGTGTTTGACTTAAAATGGCCAAAATTTCGTTTTGCACATCATGGGATGTCCATTTGTAAGTTTCGCGCTGTAGCCATGAAGGGGTAATAAATTGTCAAAGTTACTTGTTTCATCAGTATGCCCACGTATTGCAAGCCCTTGCATTGCTAAATAACAGAGAAGATATGATTTTTAGTAAACAAGTCCAATTTTCTTTCATTTGTGTCAGTTTTTCTTTGGAAATCTGGCTAAATACATTGACATTCGCTTTTAAGGATTTGAATTTCAGTACAGCTTCTCAGTGGCAGCCCGATGCTTCATGCGCTTTCAACTTTTCTAGCTCTTTCTTCCAGTTCGAAAAACCAGTTTCCATGAAAGTTTTCTCCATTTTGTGAGAAAACTGAAAAAAATAACATCTTTTACCTTATTGTAATCGATCCATGCAAACTGCTGTTTCCAAGATTTAGTAAGTCTATGTTTCCAAGAGGGCTGATTAACAGCGTTGTTTTTTTTCTGGGAACAGTGTTTTTTGTCACCGCCACAGTTCCGTCATTATCTGTGTCTTTGTTGTCACACACAGCACTACTAACACTGGGTCTAGCTTCCCCATCGCTAAAACTTGCCACATTGTCACATTTCTTCCTAATTACAAACTTGTCCATTTTAAACTGGACAGTAAGGGACGAAAGATTAACAACTGAACTGAGTCACAGTAAGACTAACTGACCACTGGCGATGCCCAGAACCGAAATATTTACGTTCGCTGCCAGCATTAGCTGCGGCCTGCGTAACAGTACTGTGCGCCTAACAAGAAGTAGCCATGTAACAATAGTGTTGATTATTGTCAGGGCCGGCTCTAGGGAGGGGCGAACCGTGCCATCGCCCAGGGCGGCAGATTTTTAGGGGCGGCAAATCCATCTTGCGTAAATGAAGGAATGTGAGAATAAATTGGAAATACAAATTATTCATAAAATCTAGGGTCTTATTGAAAATTATCTATGGTACAGAAACAGTGTGCTCCGATTTAGGAAAGAAACGTTTCCTCCAACAAAAATGGCTTAAAATGTATTACACTGTAAACGTATCACTGACTGCTGCTTTGATCTTAAAGACATATTCACAACAAAGATACGAATGAGTGTGATATGTGAAAATAAGGCGTCATGTATGAAATATATTGTGGGAAAAGTTGACTATGTCGAAAAGGAGGGGGGCGGGGGGGGCGGCAAAATCCTTGGAGCCAGTGCTGATTTGTGTTGTGTTGTACCTAGTGATTGTCAACAGAATTCACAAAAATGAATGAAGAGTCTAACGTTACCTAGTCCTTCTAGCGATCGCCATCAAATTCGGAGTCGCTATTGCTCATTAGTTTTTTTTTTACAAGCTGCCAGCAGGCTGCTGTGGGAGGAAGTGGAGCTCGTCCTAGCAGCCAAAGTGCTGCGAGCTCATGGTGAGCTTTCGTTCCCCGCATACCTCCGTACAGCAAAAGTGTGCGAATAGTACAGATGCAGGGGACAAACCATGTCATGACAGTTCGTCATATGCAGAGGTTGGAGGAGTAGCAGAAAGGAATACGCAATAGCTCGTACAATCGGTATTTCTTTCCTACATAACCATCACACATACTATTATGCAAAAATGTGTGTGCAAGCTTTAACAAATTTCCTAGTAAAGGATGAGGAAGGGGGAGAGAGCGGTGAGAAATGCATGTTTGAATAATGGGGGGGGGGGGGGGGGGGGGCAGGCCCCTACATCTAACTATTGGGGGGGGGGGGGGCACAAAGTACCTTGTCCCCCCCCCCCCCCCCCCCCAAGTCGGCGCCACAGTGCTCGTCCATTACTGTTATGAATTTGTCTTTATTCACCCCTGTGCTTTTCATAAACAAGTAAAATATCTGTAACACTTTTTCGCAGTCTCAGCAGAAAAGTGAAAGCATGCACTCTACAGAAGAAAAATAAAAAAATCAAGATCAATGCTCGAAATTACAGTAATAAGAGAAGAGACAGCCAAAAATATGTTTTTTAGTTTTTCTATTGCACTGATTCATACTGTCGAATCTGTTCTAATTAATTACGTCACAATGGCACTGTGTGGGAAAATGTCTCACGCAGAAATACATAGATATGCACAAAGCTTTTAGAAACTGCGTAAATTGGAGGAAATTAATCAGACTGTGATGTATGAATTTCATCTGCACGTGAACATAGCACCAATATACACTGACTGGCAGTTTATTCAAACACACTTGCGAATTTATCTAGCACCTGTCTCGCAAACATGTGGCCATAAAATCGCAGAAATTATGTCTAGAATACAAGACTTTATAATACCATGTCTCCATAGTTTTCAACAAATAAAATGTCTCATATCAATACGACATTCACAATTATTCACACCTATGAAAAGTACACTACTGGCCATTAAAATTGCTACACCACGAAGATAACATGCTACAGACGCGAAAATTAAACCGATAGGAAGAAGATGCTGTGATATGCAAATGATTAGCTTTCCAGAGCACTCACACAAGGTTGGCGCCGGTGGCGACACCTACAACGTGCTGACATGAGGAAAGTTTCCAACCGATTTCTCATACACAAACAGCAGTTGACAGGCGTTGCCTGGTGGAACGTTGTTGTGATGCCTCGTGTAAGGAGGAGAAATGGGTACCATCACGTTTCCGACTTTGATAAAGGTCGGATTGTAGTCTATCGCGATTGTGGTTTATCGTATCGCGACATTGCTGCTCACGTTGGTCGAGATCCAATGACTGTTGGCAGTATACGGAATCGGTGGGTTCAGGAGGGTAATACGGATCGACGTGCTGGATCCCAACGGTCTCGTACCACTAGCAGCCGAGATTACAGGCATCCTATCCGCATGGCTGTAACGGATCGTGCAGCCACGTCTCAATCCCTGAGTCAACAGATGGGGACATTTTCAAGTCAACAACCATCAGCACGAACGGTTCGACGACGTCTGCAGCAGCATGGACTATCAGCTCGGAGACCATGAATGTGGTTACCCTTGACGCTGCATAACAGAGAGGAGCCCCTGCGATGGTGTACTCAATGACAAACCTGGATGCACGATTGACAAAACGTCATTTTTTCGGATGGACCCAGGTTATGTTTACACCATAATGATGGTTGCATCTGTGTTTGGCGACATCACGGTGAACGCACATTGGAAGTGTGTATTCGTCATCGTCATACTGGTGTATCAACCGGCATGATGGCATGGGGTGCCCATTGGTTACACGTCTCGGTCACCTCTTGTTCGCATTGATGGCACTTTGAACAGTGGACGTTACATTTCAGATGTGTTACGATCCGTGGCTCTACCCTTCATTCGATCCCTGTGAAACCCTACATTTCAGCACGATAATGCACGACCGCATGTTGCAGGTCCTGTACGGGCCTTTCTGGACACAGAAAATGTTCGGCTGCTGCCCTGGCCAGCACATTCTCCAGATGTCTCACCAACTGAAAACGTCTGGTCAATGGTGGCCGAGCAACTGGCTCATCACGATACGCCAGTCACTACTCTTGATAAACTGTGGTATTGTGTTGAAGCTGCATGGGCAGTTGTACCTGTACACGCCATCCAAGCTCTGTTTGACTCAATGCCCAGGCGTATCAAGGCCGTTATTGGGGCCAGAGGTGGTTGTTCTGGGTATTGATTTCTCAGGATCTATGCATCCAAATTGCGTGAAATTGTAATCACATGTCAGTTCTAGTATAATATATTTGTCCAATGAATACCCGTTTATCATCTGCATTTCTTCTTGGTATAGCAATTTTAATGGCCAGTAGTGTAACTGGTCCTCATTTCACATATGTCTCTACATCCCTATCATCGACAATACTGCACCAAAGCTGTTACTGAAACTTAAACGAGCAGAAACGTATGTAGAATAATGGGAATCCGAGTAATATTCAAGTTTCACTATTATCACACATTATAGACAAGCAGCATCGTCCCAAAATCACGTGACGTTGAGAACATACGTTCTCTCCACCTCATATAATTTAGAAGCCACAGTAACTGCTGATATCACCAGGTATAGAGACGGGTGTGAGACAACAATTGATCAGGTGTTTATTAACAAAGAGACCAATAATTATGAAGTTGAAGTAACAGATACTGGTTTCTCTGACCACATGGCAATCAAGCTCTTATTAAAAAATGTGGTTAGGAAAAAACATGGCAGTGGAAACTGTATAGAAACAAGATACGTTAATGAAAGTAGCCTTTGGAACTTTCATAGCATGTTGCATAGTGTTGAACGGGACAGAGACCCAAATAAACCTGTAGACTCTAAATATGAGTAATTTTTCTCTAATTATAAATACTACTTTGATGTCGCTTTCCCCCTTGGAAAAGTAAAAATCTCTCTAAAATCTAATTCATGGTTAACTGTGGGAATTAAGAAAATCTGCAGGTACTCTTAGAAATCTGGGTTGGCATTCAAAGTGTAATGCAGTATTAAAGCCATATATTAGATGCTACAGAAAAGTTATTCATGCAGCAAAAAAGAAAAAAAAAACTGAACAATGATTTAATTATCAGAAAAGGTAACAATAAAACCAAATCAGTTTGGAAGCTTGTGAACCATAACATTGGTAAATCCAAAGTGACAAACAATAATCTCATCACAAGAGAGGAAAAGTTGCTGAGCCCTCGATGTGCTGCCAATATGTTCAATGACTCCTACATTAACAGTGCTCAAAATCTTATCAAGAACTCAAAAGGTAGTAAGTCAAAAGTTCCAGCAAATGAAAAGACAACGTTTTTGTATCCGCTTATGCATTCAGAAGTAAGAAATGCAATTAACAAGCTGAAAAAATAAAATGTCCTGTGGATGTGATGATATTCTTGATAAGGTCATAAAACATAGTGCAAACAAAATAATAACTGAACTAGCTGATATTATTAATACATTATTTAAAAATGGTGAATTCGCTTCTGCACTTAAAAAATCAATAATAAAGCCACTTCATAAAAAATACTGTCCATATACCATACAGAATTGTAGACCATTGTCACAACTGTCAGGTTTTGCTAAAGTAATTGAAAGGATTATGTATGAGAGACTGTTAAGTTTCCTAAACAAATGCAAAATTCTAACCAATGCACAGAATGTGTTCAGGAAAACAGGTCTACAGAAACAGCTGTATATCACTTCTTGGAACAGGTTTTAACTGCAGTGGATAATGAGGACTGTGAAATATTTTTAGATCTATCCAAGGCATTTGACCTCATCAGCCATGATACTTTGCTAGAGAAACTGTATTGCTTTGCAGTATGTGCAAAAGCATACAGCTGGTTTCAATCATATCTGTGCAACAGATATCAAAATGTTTAAATAATACATAATGGCACAAAATATTACTCAACATATCTGAAAGTCAACTGTGTTGTACCCCAGGATTCTGTTTTAGGCCCTCTGCTCTTCTTAGTTTTTATTAATGATTTTCCTAACCATCTAACAAGAGCAGAATCAGTACTTTTTGCAGACGATACAAGCCTTTTTATGAAGGGAGTTAGTGAAGCTGACCTACAAGAAAAAATAACTTCAACAATGAATGAGGCAGCTGAATGGTTCAAGGACAAGTACTCAATTATAAATGACAAAAAAACCACTTGGATGAATTTTAGGCACATAAGAGACAAAGGAAAAAATAAGGAGATTGGGAAATGTATGATAGAACAAACTTCTCTTACACATTTTTTAGGTGTATGGCTGGACAATACCTTAAGATGGGAAAAAAATGTTGAACTATTGAATAAGAAACTTAGTAAATACTGTTATATATTAAAAAAGCTTAAGGAAAACTGCAATTTTGAAACACTATTATGTGCCTACTACTCTTACACACACAGTAATCTAAGATACAGTATTATATTTCGGGGAAAACAAGTTTCACAAAAAGTTGTTTTAATCTCCAAAAGAGAGCTATTCGTATTCTGAAGAGTGTTGCCTGCAGAGATCCCTGTAGAAGACCCTCTAAGGAGTTGAAAATTTTGACCCTCCCTAGTTTATTCATCTATGAATCAGTATGTTTCCTGAAGTCAAATCAAAAATTCTCTTCTCTAAACAGTGAAGTACACGACTATCAATCCAGAAACAGGCATGATTTCCACAGGAACACACACTCAAAATCCATGTACCAAATTAGTGTGATGTATCTACCCAAAATAATGTTCAATGCCTTATCAAAAGAAATAAAAAGCATACAAGACTTACATATATTTAAAAAAGAATTAAAGAGGCTATGATTAGGTCAAAGTTTTGGTAATGTTGATGAATTTATTTGCTATCAAAATAGATAGTGCTCACCTTTTGATTTTCCTGCATAAACCTTAATTTTTTTCAACCTGCATGTAAAAAGAAGACAGAATGTGTAAAGCGTAACTAAGGAGATATTAAGGTGTAACTAAGAAAATGTTAGTTCCCTTAATGGATTTTTTTATAAACCTTGTAATTTTTTTGCATCTTGCATGTAAAAAGAAGACAAAATATGTAAAGTGTAACTAAGAAAATGTTAAAGTGTAATTAAGAAAATATTATTTCCCTTCATTGTTAAAAATATAATTCATGCTCTCTCTCTCTCTCTCTCTCTCTCTCTCTCTCTCTCTCTCTCTCTCCCTCCGTCTCTCTCTCTCTCTCTCTCTCTCTCTTTCTATATGACATTTCCTAGATCATGTATATGATAAAATGGATGATAATAAATCGAACTGAACTGAATTGTACTAGTCTACACTAACTCCATTGATATACGTTCTCTATGGAAGAGTTACTGAATCGTATTCTAGAGAAAAGAAATTGATATCATAACTTGAGTAAAAGAAGGGACAGGTTAGTAGGATACGTCCCTAAAAATGAATGAATAATTAATATAGTAATCAAGGAAAATGTAGTCTGCAAAAACTGTAAGTGGGGCCGAAAGCAGATTTGAATGGATGTCAAACTGAAATAGTTATGCAAAGATGAAAAGGCTTGCACGGGATGACTAGCATGCCTACGCTATATTTCCACTCATAGAACTATCGCAGATACCTGTTTCGTGTCATTTCATTGTTAACTATTGTAGGAAAGAAAATGAGACCTGAAGACCTTGTGGACCCACATACGATATGTGGAAATTCTGACAACGGCTTTTAAAAGCAACCTGGCAGAAAAAGTGGCAATGCAGAAGTAGGAAATTAACAGTTTGTATATCATGTTTAAATTGTTCATATGAGACATGGACGCTATGGCAGTATACATGACTGTATACATGACTGTATGCACAATAATGACACTGTTGTGAGAGTAACACAAAATTTTTATTACAAAACATCAGCATCGTGTGGTGCATACCCCATTAAAAGCATATCTGTAACATCTATCTTCTGTGTTTAGTAAACAGAAATATTCCTACCCTAATTTCATAATCAGCTTCTCTTCTGCTGGTATGTACCCACTGAATTTTGCGGGAAACCCTGCATCACTTCTGTCTTCGTTACCTTTGTGTACCAAGGCTTATTTTGTCCAAGTCAAACACTAAGCAACATTTCTGTCACACAATAAGAAATCAGTCAGTTCATCCAAATAACTCATCTTGAAAGATTCTTTGTAGCAGTGATAGCACATGTGTATGGCACAGGGTCTCGCTTGAAAATGTCAGGCCTCATTTGGCTGGGAGGCAATGTCAGTACTGGCAGGACGCTGGTCTTCACCGACTTCCTGTTTGATCTGGGTGGGTTCTGTCAGGTCAGGCTTCGCGTCCAGTATAAGCAAAGCCTTTAAGACAGTGGTCTGATGATGTCACAAGTCGATCATTGCATGGATACATATAAACATTTTGCCTTGCTGAGCTTGTTCGAGTCTGCAACTACTTTCAGAGTTGTTTAAACTTCTGATGATGTCTCTAGTATTGGAAGATGAAACGTTGGACACAGGATTAAGCCTTGGACCAGCTGTGAAAGCCTGCATTCTATGATTGAATATTCTGTCATGGTATGCCAATATGGTGTATGGACCACCATATGGTTGGTAGGGGGGTTGTTGAGTGGTGTCATGTCAGCTAAAAACTAGTTTGCAGGACTCTTAAGTCACTGAAGAGAATGTTCCTTTGAAAAAGCTGGACAGACCTTAAGAAATTGCAAGTGACGATGGTATGCAAAATCTGAGGCTTCAATAACATTATTTGACATATCAGTGATGAATTCTCCTGTCAGTCAAAGTGTTTGTCCTTGCACTACTGCAGCCATCATCATGACAGGCCTTTAATTGTAGGAATCTGCCCTATGAGACTATTAGCAGCAGGGTGAAAGGCACAAGTTCGAATTTGGTTTATGCCAAGGAATTTGGAAAATGCTTTAAAGATGTAAGAGTCGAACTGTTTACATTGAGTGGTAGTGATGTGGAGGGGAATGTCATAGCGAACAGTCCAGTCATGAAAAAAGGTCATGGTTACAGTTGCTGCTGTTCCATCTTTAACTGAATAGACATCAAGCTAACAAGAATGATGGCCAGCCACTGTCAGACAGTACTGATATCCTTCTGAAGGTGGACATGCTCAAATCGTTGACTCGATGGGGTGAAAGTACTGAGCAGAGCTGTAAAATGCCAAGTTATTTTGTTGGGATCACAAGAACTGCACTGAAGGACAAATGATGTCCAGTCCTTGATATATGCCAAACAAATCCCTTTTTTACTATTTGTGCAATAGCCCTTTCTCCTGGATGAGATAGGCTACAAAGGGAGTAAATTACCTGCTTGTTTATTTATTTATTTATTTATCTTACAGCTTGAAACATGTATCTAACGTGCATGGGCAATGTTACAGTAATTACATTTAAATTATTGTTACACAATATATATAGATTACATGCTATTAAGAAAAAGATCATTTAAGTATATTTAACATAGCATTCCTGAGGTCAAATCATGTCAGCACCATACTGTATGGGCACTTCAATATAAGCGATTTTTTTAACTCATTTTTAAAAATTCTACCAGTAAGCTGTTTCAGGTTGTTTGGTAGAGAATTATAAAATATTGCTCCCTTAATGAATGGGGTATTTGTTGTTAGATTCAATCTTCTGCTCACCATATGAAAGTCTGATTTGTGTCTTGTATCATAATCATGGATTTCCATATTCCTGTTTGTCACTTTTTTGTCTTTTTTCACTAATAATATTGATCGAAACATATATACTGCATACATAGTCATAATATTAAAATTAATGAACAGGTTTTTGCATGAAACTATGGGTCTTACTTTTGCCATAGTTCTTATTGCTCTTTTCTGCAATACAAATACCCTTCTTATATTGTATTGGCTACACCCACCCCACAATACAATTCCATAAGATAGATGGGGAGATACACCAACCAAAAATACGCTATTTTTATTGCTTCAGTATCTAGATATTGAACTAATCTCCTTAGTAAATACAGACTAGATGTTATTTTACCACACACATGATCTATTTGCTGATTCCACAAAAGTCTGTCATCTATATATATATCCCCAGAAATTTACATTCTGAACAGGTATTTTCATGAATGTCCTCATTTACAACAATATGTTTATTTTAACACAAAATAAAATTAGTTTTGTTAATATTGGCCCTCAGGTTTTCTTTTTCAAAATGTGTTTGGGCTTTTTCAACAAAATTCTGTACCACTGAATTTAGGCCATCATTACTACATGCCCAGCAAACCCCAGAGGTGTCATCAGCATACATAGTAATACGATGACTGGTGTCTAATACCTTTGGGAAATCATTCACGTAGCAAGTAAACAAGAAGGGGCCCAAGATAGAGCCTTGTGACACACCAAAATTTATACTTCCTATCTTTGATCTTCTTTTTTCGATTACCTCTCCATTATCATACACAACTTCTGTGCATTGATGTCGATCTCTAAGGTAAGATTCTATTAAAAGCAACAGTTTCCTACTGACACCATTACAAGCAAGTTTACTTAAAAGAGCTCCATGCTGGACTCTGTCAAACGCTTTAGAAAGATCCAAGTACACTCCTGCCATTTTGTAACCCTCATTTATTTTCTCCATCAGACAGTGTACAAACTGTACTGCTGCAGATATGGTGCTCTGACCACTTCTAAAGCCATGTTGGAAATCTCCTATTGAGTTATTCGTATTATAGTGCTCGATTAAGATTTCTAGCATTATTTTTTCAATTAATTTACCAAACACTGAGGTTAAGGCAACTGGTCTGTAGTTCTGTGGTTGCTTTCTTTCCCCTTTTTTTATATAAATGTTTAACTATAGCAAGTTTCAGTTTCTTCGGAAACACACCTCCTTCAAGTACACAATTTATTAGATGAACTAATGGTCTGGCTAACTCACCCTTGCATTTTTTCAGTAGAAAAGGAGAAAATTCATCCCATCCAGCTGATCTTTTATTTTTTAGGCTGCCAATTAGCTGTGTTACATCCTTGATGGTTACTGTAGGTAGCTTGCGAGAGTCCCGTTCCTTTTCCTTATCATATTGAAACTGCCTCTCCTGTTTTATGCAAGTATCATTTTCAATAGCATCTACAAAGTAATCATTAAATATATTGCTAACTATATAAGGATGAGAAAAAAATTATCATTATGTATACTTAACACTATATTATTAATTTTAGTTTTTGAGTCATGGTTCCTCATATCATTAACTACTGCCCATCATGACTTTGTGACCCAATCAGAATTTCTGATCTGTTTGCTAATATGTTCTACTTTCCTTCTCCTTACTTCCTTGCAATACTCATATTTATATTGTTGTTTTCGTCCTGGGAGATGGGAAGTGTTATAAAGTCTAGTTCATACATCAGCATGAGATAGTGCATCTACTGGGCCATTCTGCTCACCATCAATATGTCAAATATCTGTAGTACATTGTGCAATGAAGTTCAAATACTGCAACTGCTGATGTGATGCCTTATCTAGCTTTTGATGGAGGTTGAACATTAGTATCTTCTGGTTTGTGATAAGAGTGAAACATCTACCTTCAGATGTGTGCTTAGACTTCTTGACTGAAGCATATGCCACATAGAGCTTACAGTTGTAAGTTGACCAATTTGCTTGTGAAGGTGCTAATCATTTACTGAACAGAGCTTGAGGATGCCAGTCACATTGTACATGTTTTTGTAATACAGCTCTAATGGCAGTTGATGATGTATCCTCCATAACTTTGAGAGGTGATTCAGGAAGAGGATGGCTTAGTATTGCAGCCTGCACAATAGCAACTTTCACTACAGTGAAGAATGCTTTCTTTTCATCAATCCACCACAGTGTGTCTTCATATTTAAGTGTTCCTATTAGTATTTCGTTAAGAGGTGCTCCCAACTATAAACACAAGGACTATTCAGAAAGTAGGGAACATTTCCATCTGACGCCGCTAGGCGGGTGCTGATCACATATGTTTTGGTATATGCATGCTTGGTAGATCAGTCGGCATCCATCCATGACAGCGGAAACATCTCTGCGCATCTGGTTTTTTCAATATTCGAAAATCCCACCAATTGTGAGGTGCGGTCTGTGATATGGTTTTTGTTGGCAAAAAACGTAAAACCTTTAGAAATTTATTGTGAACTGTGGAAAGTGTATAGAAACAATGTAATGAGTGAATTTTCTGTCCGGAAATGGTGCATTTGGTTTAAAAATGGCCGAACCAATGTTCATGATGAAGAGAAGAGTTGACGCCTGAGCATTGTGACTGATGATCTTGTCGCTTAAGTTGATGAAACAATTCGCGAAAACAGTCGTTTCACAATAACGGAGCATTCACTTTCTTTTCCACAAGTTTCAAGTTGTTGTTTCAAATTGTCACTCAAAAGCTAGGCTACCACAAATTTTGTGCACAATGGGTGCCCAAAATGCTTACAGAGCACCATAAAGAACAGTGAACGGAGGCAACGTTGACATTTCTGGAGGCCTACCACAAACATGGTGATTCATGACTGGGTTGAATCATAACCATTGCTAAGAATTGGATGAAACATTAATTGTGAGACAAAATTACAGTCCATGAAGTGGGGGCACACAAGGTCCCCCAAAAAACCAAGAAAATGTTTGCAAACCTTGTCAGCAAGGCAGTTGATGGTGACAGTGTTTTTGGATAGGCAAGGTGTGCTTCTTATTGATTTTCTTGAACGTGGAGCAACCATAAATTCTGCCCGGTACTGTCAAACCTCGCCCAGCCTTAGAAGAGCAGTTCAAAACAAACCCCGAAGAAAGCTGATGTCCAAAATTTTGTTTTTGCACGACAATGCCCGACCTCATACGTATACCACACTAAAGAACTCCTTAATTCATTGACATGAGGCGGGCGTGACTCACTGACTGAAGTCTTAGGCAGCAGAACTTTATGACAAAGGTCTTTCAAAGCTTGTCCACCACTATGATAAGTGCCTCAATGTGTTTGGTGACTATGTGGAAAAGTAGTATGTGAGTCACCCTTTCAGATGTATATAATAAAATATATTTCTTGTACTTAGTTTTTTTTTTAAGTCAGAACTTTTCCCTACTTTCTGAATAGCCCTTGTATTTGTTTACAAAATGTTGCTAAAATTTATCAAACCCATAAAACAGAGTAATTCACATATTGTAATGGACTAGGGAAATTGAGAAATAGCTTCCACTCTGCCTTGAATCGGCAAGATAACTTGCGCACTGATGAGGTAACTTGAGAATTTTGGTTGTATCGCTCTAAAGACACATTTTGACAGGTTAACCAGTGAGCCACAGTTCATGGCCTACCGGACAGTTGCTTTGGGTGTATTAGATGCTCTGGTCATTGGACATAGTAACAATTAGGTTGTCAATATGGATGTAACAGAACTTTAAATAGATCTGTACCAAGAGGATGTCAAGAAAGGCTCCTGCTGAAGGTATGGGCAGAGAGGATGCACAAAAACTGACAGAAATAAAAGAAAGAAGGTTTAAGAATTAAACTTAAGAGGTATGTGTTTTCTACTACATCTGGTATGCCTATCATCTGCATATGAGCAGAAGCCTTTCCCTTATCTAGCAAATGTAAGCACGCACTGTTGTCACATTGTCATTTCTACAGTATAATTTCATCCACGTAGCACCATAGAGGAACGTATACTACTGAACAGACATCATTAACATGATATGTGTGGCAATGATGTTCTTGGTTTACAAGCTGCCACCTATACAGATAGCTCATATGCAACAATGCAGGTCTTTCTGCTATCTTGCCGTGGTCTT